>NC_073306.1:26712461-27013089 GCF_027595985.1 Sorex araneus | reverse complement strand
ACCAGAATACCCAGGACCACAGTTATATCTTGCAGCCACATCTTATCCAATTCATAATGTGGATCTGAAGCAGGGACTGTAGAGAGGTAACAGAAAGTAATGTGTCATAGCATGTAGGATAACATTGGGTTTGTCCTTTTAGCCTTGCCACAGGGAACTTAGTTTAGCTTAAAGCAATGGACACAGGAAGAGAGTTAATATTATGCTTTATAACTTGGGAGCTGATTGACTCCAATAATATTTACTCCTGGGCATCTGCTTTCTTAACTCAGTTGCCCTTAGTTCTTAGCACCCCAAAAGCAGGGTCCCGACGAGGGATGGAATGGACCCAGGGCAAGCTGTGAGCTACCCTGGCATCAAAATGGGCCAGGCCAAAGTGCCACAATACTCAACTATAAGTTGAGAGCACGGTTATAGACAAATGCTGTCATGATCCAAAAGTAACAACAAGACTAGGACCTGGGGTTAGGAAGACTATAACCTGGCCTGAAGACTGTGGTCTGGAATATATACTGAATGTCCTCAGGAAGAACCAAAGTCTGATATATCTCTTACTGTGCTCATACAGAATGACATTGCTAGAAATATTAGAATTAAATTTACTATAACTATTTTAGCAGATTACTAGCTGAGGAAGGAAGAAAGGGACACACCCTGACACACCCTTGTTTGGATTCCACCCTTGAGCAGATCTACTAGTAATTTGAGTAATCTCCTTAGATGATATTTTTTTAATCTCTTCTAGAAATGGTTTTACCCTTCTTTGTTGATTTGTTAATGTTCAACCCACCTTTGTGTTACCGCCCTATGTGGCTGCTATATAAACTAAGACTGTAAGAGAAGTAAGGGGGAGACACAGATGCGAGGGAGAAGAAGGTAGAGGTAAGACAGAAGCAAAGGAGATAGCAGAGACAGAACAGGTAGCAGGACACGGAGGCAGCAGGACAGAGACAGAAGAAGACACAGCAAGGAGAAGACACAGAGGCAAGACAAAAGCAGCAGAAATAAGACAGAAGCAAGAAGAGACATAGCAGAGAGAAGACACAGAAGCAGAGACAGAAAGAGGTCAGAAGAGACCAGAGGAGAGTCTTCAGAGACAGAGACATCCATAGAGAGACAGAGAGAAGAGAGCATAGCGGCACACACAGAAGCAGAGCACAAGGAGGAGCCATTCCGATCCGGTCCATACACAGTGGCTCAAGAACACCTAACGCAAGCGGCGTGTGCAAAGAGAACTGCCCCGAGAGCCCGAGAACAACAGAACAACACGACACACATCACATCACCCCATCCTCCCCAACGCGCGTCTTTGTAATTTTTTGCAATAGGAGGTAAAGAGGGACGTTTCCAGATTAATAACAGATTTGCTTTCAGGGTCCTATTGATACATACTCCTGGTTGCTATTAGGGTGGGGGAGAAGTGGGCTGAAATGTACAAAGTGGATAATGTTGGAGCTGTATTTGGGCTAAAGTTGGAAGGTGATTCTAAAGAGCCAGGTACCAATCTTTCCATTCCAGAAGCAGGACACTTGCTCTGGATTTTGAGAGTTTTAGGAAAAGAAGAGCACATTATTCTTTCATCGTTTTGTTCTGGTGCTACAGACTTCTTGAGGCTTCTTAGTGAGAGCTCTTGGGTTTAAATTCATTTGTATCTTAATTTCACAGAAGAAAATTAATAAAATTATCTAATTAGTCCAGTCATAAATTGCAACTTCTGTTAAAAGATTTGGGGGCTATAACTATAGCTACGTGTTATAATAAAGGATCAATATACCACAGTTAGGAATATAGTTCAGTAATAGAGCCTTTGTCTTGAGTATGTGAGGCTCTGGGTCAATTCTCTTTACTTTGCTGATAATTTCTTGTTTTGATTTTTTCCCTGCTTATTTAATTTTGATGGAGACCTCAAAGATAGGTCTCCAAATATGTTTCTATATTTGAAAGATATTTGGCTCAGCTCTTCAAAATTTTTATATTTGCCATTTTGATATCATCCTGAGAAAGGGGCAAAGAGAAGATTAGTTCCAGGTGTCCAAGAATGGCATAAAATTGGAAAAATATATTTAGACATATTTAGACATGGGAGGTGTATTGAGGTCTATTGTTCTGCAAAGGTTTCTAAGGAAATTGTGATCCCAAATAAAAGTTTAAGATATATTAAATTATTACCTCCTCTAGGATGAAAGTATGGGAAGAATAGGCATATTTAATTAGGTAGTGATAGCTTGATTTTTGACAAAAGTTTATTAAATTCAAGAATTTTTTATTTCTTCTGTGGGAAGAAAAATCAACAGTATATATCATTAAGGGATAAAATTCAAAAATATATAATTTAGACATTTTTACATGAAATCTAGTGTCTCTTATTACTGAAATTCAAACATCTTTGGCTAAATATTTGGTGTAGTCTAGAGACTATACTTGGGAAAGAAGACAATTTTCAAGAAGTGTCACATTTTTTCATACCACATACCTCTATTTCTTTGATGCAAACAGACTATTAGTATAAATGATACAATGAATGAAACAAATAGTACTAGCATTCCCAATATCAAAGGAGGTAAGTTACAATGACGGCAATCTGAAAAAAAATGAGATAATAATTATTTACTATGAGTTTGGTTGTACATTGTATTGGGAAAAATTATTAGTAGTACAGGAGCTATTGATATCATACTATCATCCCTTTGTAGTGATGCAGAGTATAATTAAAACTAAAAATTAGGGGTTCAGTACGTGACTCAGCAGTATATGCTAGGAAGCCATGTGTTTGATACTCAACCTGCATCCCTATACCTGTTCCTACATATCTAAGACACGCCTACAACGCTGTTGAGATCCAGGTGCTAAAACAAATATGTGGTTTCTGGAACACCATAACCTAATGTGTTGAAGTACCACAACCACATATGGGACTCATGGCTATTACAATAATAAAAAGGGGATTTAAAAAATAGTGCTAAGCCCAATTTCGATCTGATAAGGGGTTGATATCAAGAATATACAAGGCACTGGTTGAACTCTACAAGAAGAAAACTTGAAACCCCATCAAAAAATGGAGGATGGAAATGAACAGAAATTTTCTGAAAGAAGAAATTCGAAAGGCTAAAAGACACATGAAAAAATGCTCTACATCACTAATCATCAGGGAGATACAGATTAAAACAACAATAAGATATCATTTCACACCACAGAGACTGGCCCACATCCAAAAGAACAAAAGCAATCGGTATTGGTGCGGATGTTGGGAAAAAGGGACTCTCCTTCACTGCTGGTGAGAATGCCGACTGGTTCAGCCGTCTTGGAAAATAATATGGATGATTCTCAAAAAATTTGAAATTGAGCTCCCATTTGACCCAGCAATACCACTCTTGGGAATATATCCCGGAGAGGCAAAAAGGTATAGTAGAAATGACATCTGCATTTGTATGTTCATTGCAGCACTGTTTACAATAGCCAAAATCTGGAAAAAGCCCGACTTCCCAAGAAAAGATGACTGGTTAAAGAAACTTTGGTACATCTACACAATGAAATACTATGCAGCTGTTAGAAAAGATGAAGTCATGAAATTCGCATATAGGTGGAGCAACATGAAAAGTATCATGTTAAGTGAAATGTGTCAGAAAGAGAGAGACAGATATAGAAATATTGCACCCATCTGTGGAATATAAAATAACAGAGTGGGAGACTAACACCCAAAAGTAGTAGAGATAAGAACCAGGAGGTCTGCCCCACAGCTTGGAAACTAGCCTCACATGCTGGGGGAAAAGGCAGCTCAAATAGAGAAGGGTACACTAACTAGAGGATGTTGGGAGGACCCATTCGTGTTGGAAGATGCGAGCTGTAAATAGACTATAGACTGGACATGAAGACCAGTCAATACCTCTACTGCAGGTAACAACACCCAAAAGGAGAGAGAACAAAAGGGAATGGCCTGCTGCAGAGACAGGGTGGGGTGATGGGGGATGGGGTGGGGGTGGTGGGAGGGATACTGGGAACATTGGTGGAGGAGAATGGGCACTGGTGGAGGGATGGTTCAATAATCACTATATGAGTGAAATGCAAACACAAAAGTTCATAGGTTTGTAACTGTACATCACAGTGATTCTCTAATAAAAATATTTTAAAAAATTGAAATGGTAAAGAATATAAATGATCTTTTGAGAAACTGGCAACAGTTTAATGTTAAGTGAAAATACCTGTAAGTGTTGTCACAAGTAATGCCAATAAACTGCATTTTGTTGACTATCAATTAGAAAAAAAAATAGTGCTAAGACTTAGACCTAAAGGATTTAGTGTATTAATGGTCTAAACTATAGATAATAAAGGTAAGAAACAGTTGTTTCTAGGGTGGGAGAAACTTTGGGATGAGGGTTAACATGCTTGGTGAAGAGTAACTCATCTTCCATTATCTTCCTCTAGACAATGTATTTCACTAGTGATCATGAGCCAGAATTATTCTCTGATTATTTCCATATCAGTAGATTCAAGAGGACAGGAATAGAATAGCTCTGCAGCCCTTTAAGCTGCTTTTCAGATCATAAGTATTTTAGGAACAAGCATGAATAAAATCTCTTGAATAAAGGAGTTGTCAAAAATGTTGCTTTGAATATGATTTAAATCTTATTTAGCACACATTGTTATATAGCCATCTAGTGGTTAAAACATGGAATATAGCTGGAACAATAGTACAGTGGTAGGGTGTTTGCCATTTACATAGTCAACATGGGTTCAATCTCTGGCACCCCATATGGTTCCTGGAGTCCATCAGATGTGATGATGAGCCAGAAGTAAGCCTTGAGTACCGCTGGATGTCGCCTTCCTCAAAAAGGTGGTAATCTAAATATCCACGAGCTATTTAAGAGTGTAAAGAGACTCTTGTGTTTTTTTTAATTTTTAAAATTTTTTTGAATCTTATTTTTGTCCACCCCACTGCAACAAAAAAAAGGCAATCACCAACTGAACATAATCATCTTTGTAGGAGCTATGAAGTAGTGAAATAGTGCCTTGCACTTAGAGACCTGAGGATGGGTGGTGATGCTCACCTTTGTGTGAGTTACACCAAAAACACTGTGTTACAGTTATTTTCATTCTCTGCAGAAATTCTAGAGTGCATGGAGTACATTTTATTGAACAGTTACCTAATAAAGAAAGAAATATTTGTGGAAGTTCAGGATTCAGGAGATGTTTCAGCACCCCAGTGGAGTGAAGGCTAAAAGCTTTGAGTGTGGATACTTTTGAGGTGGGTGAGTCTGATTTGCTGACATCACTCATCTGCAAGGCAGCAAACTCAGGGATAAATGAGACTCCCAGTAGGCTGAAAGATATTCAGAGATTAGGTCACTTGCTTTGTACACAGCTGACCCTGATTTGATCCCTGGCACAACATATGGTTCCCTGACACTGCCAGGAGTGATCACGAGGCATAGGAGTAAGGATTGAGCAAAGCTGAATATAGGCAAAAAATAAAACCAACCAACCAAACAAAAACTGTCAAAAATAACCCATAAATGAGACTGTTTGTGATTTATTTGGATCAAAGAACTGGTTAGTAAATGGCTTTGGAAGTGTGGGAGGGCTGCCAAAGGTGTGTTTATCTCTCACAGAATTTAGAGTATTTTAAGTAGGAACTCCAGAACCACAGGCTGGGAGTGTATTAGAAATGTGGCATCTAAGATTCAGAGGTCACTGGAGCCAAAGAGCGAATACAGCTGGTAGGGTATTTGCTTTGAATGTGGCTGCTCTCCCAGGTTCCATCCCTGGAACTCCATTGGTCCATTGAGCCCACCAGAAATGATCCCTGAACACAGAGCCAAGAGTCAGCCCTAACACCACCTTGTGTGGCCCCCAAACAAACAAATGATTCAGAGGACATAAAAGAGGCCTGGCTTCTGTTGGCTGCCTTCAAACTCTATCAGAAGCTTGCCTATGAACCATGGAGCAAAAGTGGTCAAAGTATCCCCCAGCTAGCCTGTAGTACAGTCCTACCAAACCCACATCTCCCCCACTTTGTGGTGGCTCCCTGGGTATGCCCTTGATAGCAGGGGAAGAGTAATCTGTGGTAGACTGTGAGCATGCACAGAAACAGCCCACGGTACGGGTGAAAAGGAAGTTAACAAACCTTCTGGAAAACCAAAGAGAATTTTTCATCAGTTGATTCAAGAGAATAAAGAGTATACATAGAAACTACAAGAGAATACATAGAAACTACAGATTTCTGTCAACCATAAATATGAAGCCTGGGTTAAGTGCATATACAGAAAATCTGAGAAAGGATTAATGAAGGGCATTTTTATCTGAAATCAGTGATTAAAAATTGGAGGAATGACTTTTACCTTAATTAAAATAAAACCCTATTTAATATGGAAAATCAAGATTATATGACATAATCAAAATGTCACTATAGTCAGCAATCATGTCCAAAGATATGCATACCTACTATTTATCCATCAAGAATTCAAAATAATGAGTTATACAAAAACATAGAAAGAATCAAACAAATCAGAAATAAAATACATGAGTATTCTTGCACAATATAGAATTTGTATGTTGCTTTTACTCTGAGAAATTTACGAAGGGATAGAAATAATTAAAAAAAAACAAAGTGAAAATTTCAGAGCTAAAGAATTTAACTAATGAAATGGGGAGAATGCAAAAGATATAATGTTAATAAAAATGCAACAAATGAGCCAGAGTGATGGTACAAAACATACCTTGCACATGATAAGCACTACATATGGTCCCTAAAGTCTGCCAGGGGCCTGAGCAAAGAACCAAGAGTAGACCCTGAGCACCACAAGATGTGACCCAAACACACACACAAAAAAATCGGTAGCTATAACACTCTTATGTAGACCATTTGTAAAACAGAATTAATAAATTAGAGGATGAAAATTTTAAAATAACAAATTCTGAAATGAAAATAATAGAAAGGAATAAAAATGTTTGTGAACTCTACAGATGTTTTCACACATGCATGCACACATGCACACATATGAAAGTTTTTGGAGTTCCGTCAGTAGAAGAGATGTAAAATGAGGCAGAAACTAATTTAAAGAAACAATAACCTGGGCTGGAGTGATAGCACAGCAGGTAGGGCATTTGCCTTGCTCACAGCCAACTCGGATTCGATTCCTCCATCCCTCTCGGAGAGTCTGGCAAGCTACCAAGCTACCGAGAGTATCCCTCCCACACGGCAGAGCCTGGCAACCTACCCATGGCGTATTGGATATGCCAAAAACAGTAACAACAAGTCTCACTAGGGAGACATTACTGGTGCCTGTTTGAGCAAATAGATGAACAATGGGATGACAGTGATAACAGTGACAGTGATGCAGTGAATAACCTGGTGATAGATCTGCACATTCCAGTTTGTAAACCTAACATATCATTCAGTTACAAGCTTATTAATAAAGAGAGCAGGAGTAGGGTTGTTGAATATCATTGGTTTGTCCTGCTCCCCTTGCCACTAGGAGCTTAGGTTTATCAGTCATACCCATCAAAGTGCTACCAAGTCACTCCCATTCCTTTGTTTATCTGTAACCACTTCTACCAGTTTATCTGCTCTTCCTCTAATCAAACTCTGTTAATTTGTAAGGTCAGACCTTGCTAGGACAGTGTACTTGTAAGTTAATATTGTCTTTCTCCTCTCTTATGTCTTTTGAATAGTTTACTTTAAAACAATATCCTTTTTGTATGGACAAAGAAAGACAGTTGTTAATATGCTTTGGTAACATGGGATTTAATTGGCTTCAAATATTATTCACTCCCGGGCATCTGCTTTCTTGACTTAAGCCTCAGCTGCCCTTACTTCCTAGCACCCCCAAAAGTAGAGTCCCGACGAGGGATGGAACGGACACAGGGCAAGCGGTGAGTTATGTGCTACCCTGGCATCGAGATGGGCCTGGAAAAAGCGCCTAATGCTTAACTATATGTTAAGAGTTTGTTCATGGACATGTCATGTCATGATTCAAAAGCAACGACGAGACTAGGACCCTGCTAGGGCTAGGAAAGACTAATCTGGCCTGAGCACTGTAGTCTGAGATCCAGGTGACCCCAGGAGAGCAATTCTATAAGCTTAATGCATCTCTTGCTCTGTCCATACAAAATGATTTATAATATGAATACTTATATGTTAGTTGGACAAAGAGGGGAAACACACCCATGGGATTCCGCTCTTGGGTGGGTGTCCTGCGGAAAGAGATTCTGTCCTAGTGAAAGCATCCCCTGAGGGATAGAACTTTACCCCCTATTGATTGTAACCACACCTATGTGTAAGCCCTGGCCCCTGATGCAGGGGGATTTAAGGTGGCTGTATGAGGGGGTTCGGGGAAGAAGCAGAGAGAGAGACGGGAGTGTATAGAGAGATTGGAATAAACTGCGATTGAGACCAACCACCTTGCCTCCGTTCCTTCCTTCTACTGCCTCGTCATCGCCATCAACCTCCCTGGGGTGGGGGAAGCGGCTGGAGACTACCGAAAGCGGGTGGCGGGAGAGACAGCGCCGCTGCCCGGTGCCCAGTGCCCAGTGCAGTGCGGTGAGGTGCTCCTCGCCCTTTTCCTTTTCTTTTCTGTGTTTTTACACATAGGGTGATATGAAGATTGACTAGAAATTACATAGGGAGAACAGTGGAGAGTTGTGGGCACTTTGGTGATAGTGGGGTACAATGACATACAGTAATGAACATTAACACTGTAAAAATCTTATCTGACATGATGAAAATTTGAAGATAAAACCATTGTGGACATATATCTACATATACATTGCAAAACATGGAAAAATAGATATATTTCTGGAAACATAGAACTGACAAAACATGAATCAGGAAGGAATAGAAAATATGAACAGATAGTAAGAGATAAGAAATTTAGATGAATAATTGAATTATTTCAATTAAGTAAAGGAGAGCCCAGAATGAGTTGCTTTAATCCTGTTTTACCAAACAGTTTTAGAAGAATTTATAACATTTCCTTTAAAACTCTTTTTCCCAAACTGGAGTGGAATGGGGCTGAAGAGGTAGCTAAGAGGTAAAGGGTGCATGACTTGCATTGACAACGACCCAACCTCAATTCCTGGCATTGCATGATTCCTCCCACCACCAGAACTATTGGGTAGAGCTTATAGGCCCTTGAGCACTATTGACTGAAGTAATGGTGGCCCTCAGCACCAATGGGACTGAGGAATCTCATATCACAGAGTCCTAGCATTAAACTATTGGTCCCTGGGCCCCCTGAATACTGCTTGGAAATATATGCAATTTTACACACACATGCGTGTGCTCATGCACACACACAATTTGAGTGTGGGAGAGATACTATAGCTGCTAAGACACATGATTTGGTTCAATGCCCAACACCACAGAGGTTTCTCTAACCCTTTCAGGAGTAATATCTAAACACAGAAGCAGAAGTAAGCCCTGAGCATTGCTTAGTGTGGCTGAAAAATAAAAATCTTTTGACAAGGAGGGAAATGCTGAAACTTGTTTGCAAGACCTAGCTTGATTTCAAAACCAGGAAAGATCTCATCATCATCATCCCATTGATCGTCGAATTTCTTGAGTGGTCTCAGTAACATCTCCATTTGTCCTGTCACTGTCATCCTGTTGCTCATCGATTTGTTTGAGTGGGCACCAGTAACATCTCATTGAGAGACTTATTGTTACTGTTTTTTGGCATATCCAATATGCACGGGTAGCTTGCCAGGCTCTGCCGTGTGGGCTCGATACTCTCGGTAGCTTGCCAGGCTCTCCGAGAGGACTCGGAAGAATCGAACTTGGGTTGGCCGCGTGAAAGGCGAAAGCCCAACGCTGTGCTATCGCTCTAGCCCTGAAATTTTAGAAGTCTCTCTTTATCTGTCATTCCCAACAGTGCCGCATTGGAGGCTCTTTCAGGGTCAGGGGAGTGAGACCAAGCATTGTTATTGGTTTTGGCATATGAATACACCATGGGGAGTTTGCGAGGCTCTCCCATGTGGGCAGGAAACTCTCAGTAGCTTGCCAGTTCTTCTTATAGCCAGAAGTAGGCTATAAGAGGCCTCACGCTTGTGAAAGCTTGGTTTTAAGTCTCTGAATGTTGGCCATTGGTGGGATTACACGACGCTGGGGGCAGTCCCTTGGTGTGACCGCCTAGCTACTGGAAAATGGGAAATCTGGGCGAAAGAGGCCCAGTCCCGATTTGAGCAGGCTTGGGGGTCTCAGTCCCGGGTCCCACGCACCTGGGTTCCTCTGCTGTACCTTCATGCGTGAGGCTTATCCGAACGTGTGGAGAGGGGCCTTGAGCATGGCTATGGCTAGGCTCTGGAGGTCTTTGGCCACAGGAGCTCTGCTCAGGGCAGGGAGGGAAGCTGGAGCCCACCCCCTCTGAGCGGCCCAGGGGAAGACTGCCAGGCGCGCAGGCAAAAGACTCTCTGCCCATATGGAGAATATGGGTGCAAATTTCTCAACAAAGTATTAAGAGCTAAATTCAAGAGCACATTTCATGTATCATATGAAAATGAGTATATGCTATGATCATACCCTGTGATTAAGATTTATTACAGAGATACAAGTATGGTTTAACGTGAATAATTAAAAATGTCACTGTCACTGTCATCCCGTTGCTCATTGATTTGTTCGAGCGGACACCAATTACGTCTCTCATTTGAGAGACTTATTGTTACTGTTTAGCATAGCAGTTGGGCTTTCGCCTTTCAAGCGGCCAACCCATGTTCGATTCCTCTGCCCCTCTCAGAGAGCCCGGCAAGCTACTGAGAGTATGGAGCCCGCATGGCAGAGCCTGGCAAGCTACCTGTGCATATTGGATATGCCAAAAGCAGTAACAGTAACAATTACAAATGTAATAAACTAAATTAATAGAATTAATGTGACCACCTAATAATTTGTAGAGCAATTGATAAAGTAAAAATTCTCTCAGGATAAACACAACTTTCAACAAATTTTATATGAATCAATATACCATGTATATAAGCAATATATATTCATACCACAGCTAATCACTGTCACTGTCACTGTAATCCTGTTGCTCATCGATTTGCTCAAGCGGGAACCAGTAATGTCTCTAATGTGAGAATTGTTACTGCTTTTGGCATATCAAATATGCTACGGGTAGCTTGCCAGGTTCTGCCATGTGGGCGAGGTACTCTCAGTAGCTTGCCGGGCTCTCTGAGAGGGACAGAGGAATCGAACCTGGCTCTATCGCATGAAAGGCAAACGCCCTACTCACTCTGCTATTGCTCAAGCCAATACTCCAGCCAATAAATAAGAAAAACCCAGAGACTGGAACCAAGAAGTGTGTCTTTACGACCCAGGGGAGATATTCTCCTCTAACAGGTATCTCCAGAGCCTTCCTCTCCATAACTCATCTTGAACAACCAAAGACATCCTAACTTAGGTTCCTAACTACACAAAAACATTAGGAAATAACTTCAAACTGCAAAGATCACAATGGAAAAGCAACACAGAAACCCACCAGGCTGAGTGAGTGAAGAAGCTAACCTACTTCATCCAACCAGTAATGATGAGCTATGTAACTTCTTGATAAGGAATTTAGAATGTAACTGCAAAGGATGCAGAAGGAGCTCTCAGAAGCAATGGAGCACACCACAAACAAAATAAAGGAGGATATGAGAGCAGAAATGAGGACAATAGAAATGAAAATACAAGCAGAAATAATGGATTTGAAAACGCTGGTAGGTGGAATAAAAAACTCACTGGAAGGCCTCAGCAGCAGAGTAACAGTGGTGGAATATAATGAAAAAACTCAATAAAATGAATGCTTCACCAAGAATACTTTACCCAGCCAGTCAGACTCCTCAAATTTGAAGGAACAGTACAGAACTTCACAGATAAACAACTCAGGAACTTCATAGACTCAAAACCATTGTTACAATAATAACTGAATGAGCACTTTGAGATAAGATAAATTCCACAGGTACACCAAACTCCTCCATAAAGATGGCACAATCCCTATCACAATAATATCTCTCAAAGTCAATGGACAACATGCACTAATCAAGAGGCAGAGGGGCAAGATGGATTAGAACATTGAACCCAACACCCTTCTAGTGACAAGAAACACATCTGAAAAATCATAGCAAACCCAGACTCAAAATCAAAGGCTAGAAAACAATTATCCAAGCAAACATACCCTTCAAAAAAAAAAAAAACAGAGGTGTCCCTACTAGTATTGGACCACATAGACTCAAGGTGAGTCTTAAGGCTTAAGGCTTAAGAAGGTTATAAGAGAGACTGAAGATCATTTCTTAGAGATCAAAAGATCTGTACATCAGGAACAACTCACACTCCTACACTATTTTCACCTGATAAGGAACCAACAAAATACTTAAAATAACTGCTAAAAAACTTGAGGAAAAACATTGATAGCAACACAGTAGTAGCTGGTGCTTTGTCACCTCTCAACAGATCAACCAGACTAAAGCTCAGCAAGGAAAGTTTATTTGAGGGAAGAAATGAAAAAGAGAGGGTTAGTTTCATATAACTTTCCATCCTCAAAAAAACTGGATACATATTCCTCTTTAGTGCACATGAGACATTCTCCAAGAGAGACCACATGCTAGACCACAAAATATACTTCTACAAAATTAAGAGGATTGAAGTTGTATCAACTATCTTTTCAGATCACAATGAACTGAAAATAGAAGTGAATCACAAAGGGAAATGGTTAATCTAATTAAACTCCTGGAAATTAAACAGCTCACTATGATCAACCAGTGGGTTAGAGAGGAAGTCAAAGAGGAAATCTAAAGATTCATGGAAACAAAAAAGAATAAGGACGCAAGCTACTAGAACTTATAGCACACAGCAAAAGCAGTGTTATGAGGAGTTTATAGCTCTGTGAGTACTCATAAGGAAGGAAGAAAGGGCCTACCTAAATAACTTAACCTCAAAGCTTAAGATCTTAGGAAATGACCAACAAAAGGAGCCCAAAACAAATAGGAGGAAGGAAATAATAAAACTTAAAGTAGAAATCTATGAACTGGAATCCCAAAAAACATTTCTAAAGATAAAAAAATCAATATCTGGCTCTTTGAGAAAGTAAACAAGATCGATAAACCACTAGCAAGTCTCACAAAGAAACAGAGAGAACCCTGATAAATTGAATCAGAAATGCGAAGGGGGACATCCAAAAGAGGGAAAACTACAGAAATCCATAGGATCACCATAGGTTACTTTTAGAATCTTTATGCCACAAAACAAGAGAACCTCAAAGAAGTGGATAAATTCCTAGATCAAATAACCTCCCAATGCTGAACCAAGATTTGGAATACATGAACAGATCTGTCACCATCTAGGAATTTGAAAAGGTAATTAAAAGTCTTCCCCAAAACAAAAGCCCAGGCCCAAATGGAATCACTGGTCAATTATTTCAAACCTTTAAAGAGTACCTACTGCCAATCCTTTTCAAGTTTTTCCAGAAAATTGAAGAAACAAAAACACTCCCAAACAGTTTCACGAGGCAAATATCACCCTGATACCCAAAACAGACAGATTCACCACCAAAAAAGAAAATTACAGACCAATATCCCCAAAGAAAACAGATGCAAATATCCTCAACAAAATACTAGCAAATAGAATCCAATGACTTTTCAAAAAGATCATACAACATGGTTAAGGTTGATTCATCCCAGGATGCAAGGGTGGTTTAACATTCACAAGTCAATCCATATAATACACCATATCAATAAAAGAACAGATAAATATCAGATGATCATATTAACTGACACAGATAAATCATTTGACAAGATCCAGCAACTATTCATGAAAAAAAAAACCTTCTCAACAAAATGGAAGTTGAGGAAACTTCCTCAATATAATCAAAGTCATCTACCACAATCTCACTGCATGCATTATTCTCAATAGGGATAAAACTGGAGGATTTCCCACTAATATCAGGCACAAGACAAGGGTACCTAATCTAGCCACTTCTATCCAATACAGTACTGGAATTACTTTGCATACCTGTTAGGCAAGAAAAAGAAAAGATATCAAGTACATTCAGATAGGAAATAAAAAAGTCAGACTTTCACAATTTGCAGATGACATAACACTATACTTAGAAAATCCCAAAGAATTTACAAAAAAGCTCCCTGAAACAATAGATTTGTTTAATAAAGAAGCAGGTTACAAAACTAATACCCCCAAATCGATGGCTTTCCTATACACAAATAATGAAAAAGAGAGATGCATTAGAAAACCAATTCCATTCACGATCGTGCCACAGAAAAGCAAGTACCTCAGAATCAGCCAAACTAAAAAGGTGAAGGACCCATACAGAGAAAACTAAAAAGTACTACTTCAATAGACCAAAGAAGACACTTTCCCCAACTTCAAATTCAACTACAAAGTGGTAGTAATCAAAACAACATGGCATTAGAACAAAGACAGACCTGAAAAACAATGGAATGAAGTTGAATATCCGGACACTGACCCTCAGATATATGATCACCTAATCTTTGATAAAGGAGCAAGAAATATGAAGTGGAAGCAAGGTGGTGCTGGGAAAACTGGGCAGTTACATGAAAAAAATAAACTCAGACTTCTTTCTAATGCCAGGCAGAAAAGTCAGATAAAAATGAATTATAGACCTCAATATCAGACATAAGTACTTGAGATACATGGAGGAAAATGTGGGGAGAACCTTTAATGTCATTGAAACTAAAAGAATCTTCAAGGTTGAAAGATAATAGAGCTAATAGAGCAAGTAGAAGCAAAGATAACCAAATGGAATTACATTAAATTAAGAACCTTCTGCATCTCAAAAGAAACAGTCACCAAGATACAAAGACAGCCCACAGATGACTGAATAAAGAGACTATGGTACATCTACACAGTGGAGTACTAACCAGATGTTAGGAAAGCCGAAGTTATGAAATTTGTCTATAAATGGACATGGAGAAGTATCATGCTGAATAAAATGACTAAGAAGGAGAGGGATAGACATAATTATTGGACTCTTTCGGATAATAAAAACAAGGATAATAAAAACAAGGACCAGGAGGATTGGTTCATGGCTGGAAGCCTACTTCAAGTGCTGGGGGAGTAGACAGTTGGGATAGAGATGGGATCACTATGACTAAGAGAGTTGGAAATGATCACTCTGGATGACTGCACTCTGAAAATAGGTAGAGGAACAAACAGGATAGCCTCTCAATATCTGTATTCCAAACCATAATGTCCAAAAGGGTGGGGGAAGAGAGAGAGAGAGATAGAGAGACAGACAGACAGACAAAGAGAAGAAAATTGCCTGCCATAGAGACTGTGGGGAGGGTGGCAGGATGCAAACTGGGTAGATTGGTGATGGGAGATGTACACTGGTAAAGAGAAGGGTGTTGAAATACTGTATGACTGAAACCTGACTGTAACAATTTTGTAAATTCTGTATCTCATGGTAATTCAATAAAAGAAATTTTTTTGTATCAAGGAAAGAAAAACCAACAGATAATTTAGTACTCAATGGTCAAAGGTTGAAAGATTTTCTCTATGATCAGGCACAAGATAAATGTTCTCACCATCACACTTTTCATTAGCATATTATTGGAAGTCCTCGCTAGAGCATTGGGCAAATAAATAACATTACTCCTTATTGGAAAGGAAGTGATAAAATTGTATTTATTGGAAGATAATGTGATCCTATATATAAAATATCCTAAGACTGTGCAAAAATACCATTAGAATTAATCCATGAATCCAATATGACAAAGAATGCAGAAACCAACTGGGCATCTAAGCACAAGCAATGAAATACCTGAAAAAATAAACCAATTGAGTGCATAATAGTATAAAAAAACATCAAAATAGTTAGGAATAAATTCAACTAAGTGAATGTAAGTATACATGGTCACTGTCACTGTCACCCTCATCGATTTGCTAGAACAGGTACCAGTAATGTCTCTATTGTGAGACTTGTTGTTTCTGTTTTTTTGGCATATTGAATACACTATGGGTAGCTTGCCAGGTTTTGCCGTGCAGGTGAGGTACTCTTGGTAGCGTGCCAGGCTCTCTGAGAGAGGTGGAGGAATTGAACCAGGTCGGTCACATGCAAGGCAAAAGCCCTACCTGCTGTGCTATCGTAAATCATAAAATTCTGATAAAAGAGTTTTATTAGATTTAATACAATCTCCATATGATTTATAATGGAATTTTTTATATAAATAGAAAAATAATTTAAATATTTTTA
Source organism: Sorex araneus (assembly GCF_027595985.1). NCBI lineage: Eukaryota > Metazoa > Chordata > Mammalia > Eulipotyphla > Soricidae > Sorex > Sorex araneus. The sequence goes on along the minus strand of NC_073306.1, from coordinate 26,996,896 downwards.
TGGAGCCACTAGAAACCTTGAGGGCAAAAGACAAAATAGAAGCATCACACTTCCTGATTTCAAACTGTGCTGTATAACTATAAGAATCAAACAGAAATAGATACATAGACAAATAAGAGAAATAGAAGATAAGAGAGCATCCAGAAATAAAAATATAAGAGAGTATTCAGAAATGAACACAGGCATATATACAGTCAACTACTATTTGATTGGGAGCCTATACTAATCAGTGAAGAAACATTTAAATGAAAGATGCTCAATGTTGCTAATCATCAGGGAAATTTCAGTCAAAACCACTACCTTAAGATATCACCTCACACTTGTTAGAATTGCTATCATGAAAAAAAGATGAAGTTACAAGTAGTTAGGAAGATGTAGAGAAAAGCAAACCATTGTGTAATGTTAGCAGGAAAGTAAACAGTTCATGCACCATATAAAAACCATATGGAAGCTCCTAAGAAAATTTAAAAATAGAACTTATGATCCAGAATTGGGCTGGAGTGATAGCATAGTGGGTAAGGCATTTGCCTTGCACATGGCTGACTGGGGTTTGATTCCTCTGCCCCTCTAGGAGAGACTGGCAAGCTACCGAGAGTATCTCGCCCACACGGCAGAGCCTGGCAAGCTACCCATGGTGTATTTGATATGCCAAAAACAGTAACAACAAGTCTCACAATGGAGATGTTACTGTGCCTGCTTGAGCAAATCGATGAGCAATGGGATGACAATGACAGTGACATGACAGTGATCCAGAATTATCACACTTCTGAGTATAGTTCTAAAGAAATTGAAGATATGAGCCAGAAATACAATAAAGGGACATGTACCTGAGCCCAGTTATATCCCTGAGACCACATGGGCCCTAAATTCCATCAGCTGTAGTGCCAGAGAGTCACACACCAATAGAGTATCCTGGTCGTCCTGAGAACCAAAGGGCCTGAGCAGCACCAAATTCCTGGACCCTCTCATTGACCTCTCACACCTAGTTGACTATCTAGGCTTCCCCAGGACTACTTGGGAGGGATGCAAAACAAAAACAAATTATATACATTTAAAATAAGATTTTGAAGAGGTATATGTGCTACTCAGCTTATTGCAGCATTATTGAAAATAGCCAGGACATGGAAACATAAATATTTGCCAACAGGTTAATGGATAATGATGTTACATAAATATACTAACTATTCAAAAATTTAAAAAAGGAAATCTTGCCATTGGCAATAGCATGAATGTACCTAAAGAATATTAAAAATTGGGAGTGTCAATAGGCAGATATAAATTAAAGGAAATTTAACTCTGCAATAACAATTAGAAAGTGTGAGATGTTGTGAATTTGTGCTCTTTTATGAGGGCCTCCTCAAGTTCTACACTTACAGTGGTGGAAATGGTAAGTCTAGAAAATCACATTAGATAACAGAGTTCAGAGCAGAAAGGAGTCCTGAAATGTAAGGGGGGATCAAGGTGGTAAGAGAACTACAGGACTTAGTAGTTAGTAAGTACTACCAAGTACTTAGTTGATAGTTAACCTATGCTTGTTGGGACAAATGCCTAAGGAATCTGGTGTAAAGAAAAATAGAAGCTGCAGAGAAAATTTCTCTTGAAAAAGCTGTGGCTGAAGGAATCTAAAATTTTTCTAAATGAGCACTTCCCCAAATCAGAACAGCTGTTTTCCCAACTAACACTAAGTCCATTTGTTCTCATATAGCACAATTGAGGATAGATAAAACTTTTGTTTTCTAGGAAGAATAAGCTACCTGGTATTACCACTCTTCCTACATATTCTAATTTCTAGCTGTATCAGACCATTAAATTATTTATTTTAGCCATATTTTTTGGTGATATTTGGCCTTTAATTATTATTCCTTAACATAGTCATTGGATCCTTTAAGAAGTCAGTGAAAAAATATGTGTAAATTCTATTAGGTTTTAAGTGTGAAATATAAAAATTCCCTTCAGTTTGTTGTAAACGGTAACATCATAGCATTTGAATTTAATTAAGAAGAAACACCCCAGGTGTCCTAATAAAGAATTTTGTCAGCAAAGCTCCAGAAACAAAAGAATATTATTTAGAACCTGAGTGGCAGGCAAATGTTTTACATATGATACAAGAGATAAGATTTTCCTAAAGCACAGAGGTGTAAAAGTCAAATGCCATGTAGCTTTGGCTATACTACCCTACTTCTTAACTTTACTCTTAAAACATACATACCTTTCGATTTACATTGCAGCTTCACACTGGGTAATAGGATGCAGATCACCGTCCAAAACAGAATTTCACTTAGCATCAATATATTATAAATATTCCATGGGAACAATGTGTCTGAAATACATAACTGCAAATATTAATACTAGGAAGTTTGGAGTGTTTAGACCTTCTGAACAACAAGTGATTCATCAAAAACATGTTTTTATTCAAGAACCCTAATGGCCATGACCAGGAGGGGATTTTAGGCTGTGGAGGCAGATTTAACTGGGTGAGTGAATAACAAGAAAATATCTAGGGCTGAACCAGTCATAATTCAGTTTGAGAGTTGAGCAAAGGTGAATTAAGGCAAGGCTCCCCTTTTTCTTTTCAGCTATTTCCTTTCATATTCTCCCTGCCAACAGGAAAAGAGGCAGAATTAAGTTCCTCCCACCAGTTCATAGACTTAAAACTTCCACAGGTTATGTAAAGGTTGGTTGCAGCTCAGTCCTCTTGATTTCACACATATACGTGCATCCCTGAATTCTCCAATGATTTACTAAGTTTGGCACTACTATTAAGTAACTTTAGAAACACATGCACACTCTAACCTTCATTTCCTATTCATGTGAATAAGTATCTGCTTTATGACGTGAACATCTGTTTTTTTTTTGTTTGCGAATATAATAGTTTTCTACCCAGAGAGAAAACTTTACCATCTCCCCTTCAAATATGTTATTATATACATAGAAATGATACCAAGAGAGTGATAGAGAGCAGCTAAGAATACTGCACTCTTTTGATGTTAATTTCTTTCACTGTACAGAAGCTCATTATTGGAAGTACTCCATTAAAATTTTGTTTAAAAAATTTGGTTTTCTTTGGTTTTGGAATGGAATCCCCAATACATCCCATGTCAAAAGGGGTATCAGCTGCTTTATTTTTCTATGTATTTCATGGTTTCTAATCTTACTTTCAAGCCTTTGATTCAATTGAATTAATTTTTTTTGAATGCTGTTAGGTAGGGGTCAAACATCATTCTTCTTTCTGTGATTGATCAATGTTCTAAACTATATTTCTGGAAGAGAGTTTCCTTGCTTTATTTCACTATCCTGGTTTCTTTGTCATAAATTAGTCACCCACTTATATGACTTTTTTTCTAAGCTTTTAATTCTGATTAACTGATCTCTGTGTGTGCTTTTATTCCAGTAACATACTGTTTTAATTACTATCTCTATAGCATTTTCTGTAGTATTTGGTGCTAGGAAATGTGATAACTTCTATTTTTGTTCTTATTTTCTCAGGAGTATCATTGTTTCTTAGGGCCTTTACAGTTCCAAACACACTTCATGATTTTTGGAGGGTCCTGTTTTGTGAAGAATGCCATTGATATTTTGAAAGCAATTACATTTAATCTGTATATTGCTTTAGGTAACATAATCATTTTTTAGAATTAAAAAAATTTTTTGTTTTTTAATTGAAGTTATTTTGTCTTTTTTTAAATTGAATCATCATGTGAAAAGTTACAAAGCATTCAGTCTGAAGTCTCAGTTATACAATGATCGAACACCCATCCCTTCACGAGTGCACATATTCCACCACCAAGAACCCCAGTATACCTCCCCTCCCACCCCCACGCCCCTGCCTGTGTAGTTGATAATTTTCACTTTACTTTCTCTTTACTCTGATTACATTCAATATTTCCACAAAAAGCTCACTATTATTGTTTGGAGTTTCCCCCCCAAAATCAGACTGCTGAAAAAGAAGCATTTGATTATTTGTTTTCCATTGCTGAGAATGAAGAGATATGAGGTCACGTGGCTGCAATAGCGGTCGCACTGTTTTGGATTTTAGTATTTTAGTAACTAAATCTAGGGAAATTTCTGCCAGAAATCGCATCATTGCAAGCTCTACCTCTCTTTAGTGGTCCTTAAAATATGGCGGTTGCCACGCCTTCCCCCCTCCCCAGAAAGGAAAAGCCGAGAGAGAAAAACCTTTCCCCTCCTGGGGCATCATGGGGCTATGGCTTAGTTCATAGTCTAGAGACATTTCTGCAAGAAGCTTCTGGTACTAAAAGTAGTTTAGTTGGCCTTCTGGATCATGGTCATCCAGCAACAGAGAGGCCACACACGTGTGGCCACTCAGTTCACATCTCGGCGGAGAGAGGTGCCGGTCCATAACCATTTTAATGATGCAATTATTCCAGTTCTTGAGCCCGAAATATCTTTCTGGCTCATTGTATCTTCGATTTCTTTCATCACTGACATACAGTTTTTGGTATTCAGGTATTTTGGTTTTCTAGTTTAATTCATTCTGAGGTATTTAATTACTTTTGGTACAATTATACATGGGGTTGTTTTCTCAATTTCTTTTATTTTTAGTTCATTTGTGCATATAAAATGCAAAGTATAAGGCTGGATAGATAGTTTAGGGGTTAAGTCTCTTGTCTTGCATTAAGCTGACCCCTTTCATACTCAGCATTACATATGGTCCCCTGAGCACCACCAGGGGTCATTCCTGAGTACAGAGCTAGGAGTAGTGCTGATCACTCGACTGTGTGGCGGAAAAAAAGAAAGGAAAGGGAAAGAGAATACATTACTCAAGATATGTATGTTCAATGTAGCTGTACCCTTCAATAAGTTGAATCTAGAAATAAATTAAATTACTAATGTCATTTGCCAAGTCAACGGAAGCAAAGTAAACAAATGTTGACTGGTTCAACCTCTTTGAAAGACAATATGGATGCTTCTCCAAAAACTAAGGATTGAGCTTCCGTACCACTCAGCAATTGCACTTTGTGGTATCTATACCAACTCCCCAAAATGCCAATGAAATGACATTTGTGCTTTTATGTTCATTGCAGCACTATTCACAACATCCAAAGTCTGGAAACAACCCAACTATCCAAAACCAGATAATTGGATTAGAAATTGTGTATATATACACAATGGAATATGCTCAGCTATAAGAAAATATAAAATTATGCAAGTTGTTGCTAGTAATTTGCATTATTTTATGAATGAAATGTATAACTGGTACTAGACGATATTGTGCTGAGTGAAGTCCTTCAAAAGAAGAGAGACAGACACAGAATGCTCTCTCATACATAGAATGTAAAGAAATGAAGGAAACAACATGTAATAAAAGGCAACATTACCTGAGAGTTGATATGTAGAACTGAGTTTACTCAGGGAGAGGGTTCATGGGAGGCAATGTTAGAAGAAAGTGGACACTTTGGCGGTGGGTGTAGTACTGGAATTTTTTTAAGCATGAAGCTTTAGCATTTAAGATATAGTAATTTAATAAAAAATTGGGGGAAATCTGGTTGGAGTTGGTATATTTAAAGCATATAACCCATAGAGCTTAGAGCTCCCTGGCTTTGGAGTCATCTATATTTAAATAATCTTCCCCATACTGAAAACTCAGAAAGGCAGAGAAAGAGCTTTATCAATTCATGAGTTAGACAGGCAGAGCATCCAAAATAAGGATAAATTGGATTATGATTTCTAATCTTATTTATGTCTTCTGATTTTCATGACTAGAAAATAAGATACCCCAGAGATTTCTCTGTTTCTACAAAACTATAACTCCATCTCAGAAGTTTGTGTTAATTATCCTTAAGTACTTTTTAAAAAGTACACATCTATTTCCAAACAGTGTTAACTTAGAAAATAAACCTTACTGAAGACGTAAATAACAAAGATTTTGCTTTTGTCCCTTCTTTGTTATTTGTATTACTATTCCTGAAACAACTGTATGGAAAACTTTATGTTTATTCTGAAAAGATCAAATGAGAAAATTAATACAAAAATGTAGTAAATACTAAATATGTTAGTGAATTATTTCTTTTAAAATTTTTTAAATTTTATTTTTATAAAATTGTTCACAATTTTTAATTATATTAAGTATTCCAACATAAGTCCCACCACCATTACCCCTTTCCACCACCAATATTTTGAATTTTTCCCCCTACTATCCAAGCCTACCCCAATAGTAGGTCCTAAATAATTTATTTTGCACTGCTTGTAATGAATAATCCCCTAAAAATGACAGAATTCTGGAAAGAAGGAAGACCTAGAGTCTGAGATTGTTAGGAATAGCTCACCAGTACTCAGACTATGTATAGTGATGTCTTAGCTTTGAGTGGCAGAAATAAGAAATCGATAAACAATGAGATAGTGTATATATTTTAAAGAGAGAAATAGCATTACCTCTTAACATATATGTTATAGAACCAGATAGAAAAATTGGAGTAGATGAAGAATTCAATGAATTTTGTTCATGAAAATATAAAATTTGGCCATGATGGCAGTGAATAAAGCAAATATAAGTCATTATAATTAAATTATTGATGTACTTAGTTTGGGTTTTTATAATTTTATATTGGGATCTTGAGTTTAGAGTTTGAGGAGAGATCTGGAAGAATGTTTCATTTAAGAAGTCATTACCATATTATTTTACTTAAAGTCATGAAACATTATTAACTCATAATAGGGTGAATTCATACCAAGAAGACAGAGTGAAAAAGTTGAAGAAATAAAGAGAATAAGAGAGTGAGAGTGAACAAAATACAAAAACGTAGCGTTATAGAAACCAAATGAAGAAAGTATAGTGATTTTCCTTTCTATAAATTTTTGTGAAAGAGGCCATTATTTAAAGGAAAAATACACTTATCTCACCTGGCAGAATAAGGCTTGTCATCTCCTCTTGACCAGTCAAAGGATTTCGAAGGTTACAAGTGACATTTCTAAGGGAGCTAAGCAGAAGAGCCATCTTCATGTTGAATAGTTTGTCTTTATTCTGTGAATGGGATTCTGTTGTAGGTGTAATGGTCATTCCACTGTCATCTCTCCATTCCATATGAGGCTGTGGGAACCAACCTTCTGAGTTACATTCCACTAAAATACCTTTGATACTGGGAGAATGCACAATAATCTGTACTTCTGAACTTGTAGCTGGTTGAAAATAAAGGTAAATACAGTATATTTAGGTAAAGGGCAAGGAAAGAATAAGTCTTTCCCTACTCCAATCTCTTACACGCTAATGCTGACACTCAGATACTTGATAGCTGAGCTATGTGAGGCTGTTTGTCTCTTCCAGAAAAATGGAAACAGACTGAATTAGAATGAGGGTTATTATATGCAAATCAATAATTTTACCCTAAATGTCAAAGGAGGAAATATCTGTTTCTTTTATTTATTTATTTTGGTTTTGGGGCTATAACCAGCTGTGCTCTGGTCATACTCCTGGCTGCACTCAGGAATCTCTCCCGGAGGAGCTTGCAGAAGCCACATTGGGTGAAAGGGATCAAATCGCCACATACAAGGCAAGTTTCTTGCCCACTAACTATCTCTTAACCTTGTTTTTAAATTAAATATATATATATATATATATTTTGGATTTGGGGCCATATACCAGCTGTGCTGAAGTCTTACTCAGGCTCTGACATCAGGGATCACTCCTAATGGGGCTTGGGGGCCATATGTGTTGCAAAGATCAAATCTGGGTCAACAGCATGCAAGGCAAGAACCCTTTCTGCTATATTACTGATCTGGTTCCTCTACTTCTTTTATGAACTCCGAATTTTATTTATTAATAATATTCATTGGTTATTTGCTAAATCTATAAGATTATGCATGGTCCAATGATATAACAATAAACAAAACAATCAAGATTTCAATCCTCACAAAATTTATAGTTTGATGTCTTTTTGGCATTTTTATAATTAAATGAACTTTGAGTTGCACAATAAGCTACAAGTAAATAGTAGATTAAAAATTTTTAACTTGAAGTAAAACCTTAATTTGTATTTGTATCTTTCATATAGTAAATACTTGCTTAAAACAGGTAAAACAGTGGGTGTTAGTTTGGAGAAAATTAGTATTTTTTAAAAATTCAAGACATTTCCTGGAGCACGTGCAAGATTTGCTAATAAAAGAGTAAGAAGGGACTCAAGGTTTTATTCTAGAGCAGCTATATTCAATAAATGCTTATGTAATAATGTAAATATTCTGCATTTGTATGAAGATAGCAGCTATTTACCACGTAAGATGTTGCTAGTAATACAGAATTGAATTTTAAACTTACTTTAATTTTAATTTTATTTAAGTATGAGTGCAAGCATGAGGCTACATCCCTATTATATGGATAACCTCTAGGTAACAGAGATTAGTATCCTTATACCCAATAAAATGTTAAAACTGCTTAGATTCCTACACTGGTGCCCTCATATTTGTGAACCCCATTAGACTACTTATAGTCCTTTATTTTCCCATTTCTTTGACTCAGAATACCTCAAGTGTGAAGTGATTGACTTATGTACCATGTAGTTAATACATTATATATATAAAAAATACATACTGAAGACTGTAGGTGAATGCTACTTGAAAATTAGGTGAAAATTAGAAGTTAGTTAATTGAGTCAGGAAGAAATAGGAATAAGAATTATCAAGGAGATTATTGTAAAGATATAGCTCATCTCTAAAATCAGGTTTTACTAATATGTCTAAATCATGAAAAACAGAAGAAATCTAGAAAGTATTCTGGTGATACTTAAAGGATCTCGTAGTATATACAGACATGAGAAAACCTTTCTTACTTATAAAGGCATTGGCACATGAATTAATTTGCACTCTTTCCCTTACCCTCTTTGCAATTCAAAGTATTAATTTGAACTTGATAATCATAGTATAATGTGAAAAACAGAATTTTCTTAGATGAGTTGAGAGTCATGGATGCAGAGAAAACTCAAGGAACCCATCCTCACCAGTGACCTTCAGTTCTGTGATTGCTTCATCATAGAATTCACCATCTTGGAATAAACAGTGGTATAGCCCATCATCATCAACGCTGACATTAAGGATCCTGATGGTCACTTTGCCCTCTTCAATGTCTTCTTTCAGGAATTCTATTCGCTCCACGTACTTGGAAACTGTTTCTCCATATATATCTTTACCATTCTTGTACAAGTGAACAGGTTGTGTGTAGCGGTTCCGGAACCAGCGTATCTCCATGTGCTCTGCACTCTGTGGTGGGAACAGCTGGCAACTGAGCTCAGCTTCTCCTCGAAGTGAAGCAAAAACATGTTCCTGTAAGGCAGTCACTGTAAACTGTCCTAAAAAGGGACATCGTAATGAAAATATGGGAGTGTGAGTAAACACACACACACACACACACACACACACACTTTCATCATTCAGTAAAGTATAAAAAGCTATTCTTCCATGTTTGAATAGCTTGTATATTTGTTATTAAAGCCACCACATTTTGGGAAAGGGCTTTGTGCCACACTTGGTGGTTCTCAATGCTTGCACATGGCTCCATGCTCAGTGATCACTCCTGGAGAGGCTCTGGGGACCATATGCGGTGTTGGGGGTTGAACACAGGTAAGTCACATACAAGGCAAGAATCTTACTTACTGTCTTATCTCTCCAACCCCAGACATCACATTCTTTTTTTAAAAAAAATTATCAAATCACCGTTAGATAGTTACAAGCTTTCATGTTTAGGTTACAATCACACAATGATCAAACACCCATGCCTCCATCAGTGCACACACCACCAATATCCCCGGTATACCCCCTCCGTTGTCACCCTCCCCCTGCCTCCATGGCAGACAATATTCCCCATACTCTCTCTCTCTCTCTACTTTTGGGAATTATGGCTTGCAACACAGACACTGAGAGTTTATCATGTTTAGTCCATCAAGTTTGGTCCACTTTTGGCACACATCTCCCATCCCGACTGATTCCTCTAGCCATCATCTTCTTAGTGATCCCTTCCCTATTCCATCTGTTTTCTGCCCTCTGTTTATGAAGCAGTCTTCCATCTATGGGGAAATCCTCCTGGCCCTTGTATCTACTGTCCTTCATCACATTCATTTTATGACACAATTCTTTAAGGAAAATTTATCCTCACAAGTTTCTAGGCAACAATGGATCTTAAATATTTTTAACACCACCTATAAGTCTGCCTTAATATTTTAATATCATGCCAGAGTTTTCTTTCAGTAGCTATCATATTTATCCCAATATTTACCTTTTATCTCATTATCTTTATACATTCTCTGAAAAGAAATTTCTAAGAGAAGTAGAAAAATAGAAACCAGTGTAAAGGGGCATTCCACCAAACTCAATCCTTAACAATAGACTCCATACCAGTGTTTAAGCAAATAATGTTGGTTGGGTAATTTACAAAGCAAATAAACTCTTCAAAAATATTTCTAATCATTGCTCTTACTCATTTTATCATCCCCAAGTTTATCACGTCAGTCACTTAGACAGCTAAGACCCTGACCTGGACACCTGATAGTTTGTCTTTTCATCCTCTCAGAGTAGGAATTTAATAAAAAATAAAAAGAGAATTTCTTTGTATTCTTCAAAGCATTGTGCCCTACTTAACAGACTGTAGGGTCTCATTTTAGGGGACATTCTTACTCCATCTACTGTGTAAAGGCTAAAGGATTGTTAAGGCAAAACTGAGAAAAATGAAGACAAGGAAGATTCCTAAGCAGAAGGAGGAAAAAGGACAGGAAGAAATATATAAATTTAATCTTTGGATTAGAATTATCAATTACACTTTTTATAATGGTGATGTTTTTCAATTTGATGATAAATTTATCCCCTAAGCCCTCTGAGGAATGATCTCTAAGTACAAAGTTAAGAGTAAGCCCTGAGCACAGCAGGTATGGGTAAACTACCCCTCGCCCAAATAGAAGATACATATAGTGTAATAGTTATTACTACTTTAAACAAATTGTTCAATTTGCTTTAACACATTGATGCTGCCATGTACCACCAGTGGTTCCATTTAAATGTGGTTTATTTAACATAAATTATAGCACCAGTGTCAGTGGTTAAGTAAAGTTATTATTTAATAGGTTTAAATTTTTTCTACCATTTATAAAATTTATCTAGTTTAAAATTATTATCTATAATATGATACAAAGATTATATAGTCATAGTCATAATTTTATCAAATAAAATATCTATTTTTATTTATTCTTTTAAATTCTCTACAAAGCATAAAAATTAATTCTGTACATTCTGTGAGATTTTGAAAAGACCAAACAATATTAATTTGGAATTTGTTTTGAAATTATTTTTGCAGCATTTTATTCCTTGATAACTTAAATGAATACTGGTATAGGATGGGTTTTTATATTTTCTTGGAAAATGTAGTAAACAGTTACTTAACTATCCAATTTACTAGCCACATAATTAAAACAAAACTCCTTTGAACTGATCACTTATAATCTTTTTACAAGATTAAGCTTCCTTTATTGAGGGTGGATTATTTTACATCTCCTGGAAAGTTCAGATTTACACTGAAAGTTAATTCTTTGGATGATTTCCCTCAAGAAACCATAAACATTGTTTTTCATAAGGCACTAAAACTTGGTTATAACTGGAGAGTCTCAAGTTGAGTGAAGTAAGTCAGAAGGACAGGACCATTGCCAGATGTCCTTGCTAATATATGGTCACGAATCACGAATCACGAAATCCCGTTAATTGTCGATTTCTTGAGCGGGCTCAGTAACCTCTCCATTCATCCTTTCCCTGAGATCTTAGAAGTCTCTCTCGACTCAGCCCTCCCAAAGATGTTGCACTGGAGGCTCTCTCAGGGTCAGGGGAATGAGATCCAGTTTATTACTGGATTTAGCATATGAATACACCATGGGAAGTTTGCAAGGCTGTCCCACGTGGGCAGGAAACTCTCAGAAGCTTGCCAGTTTCTCCCAGAGGGAGAAGTAGACTACAAGATATTGTGTGGCAGCCGCGCACTTCTGGGAGCTCACTTTTAAGTCTCTGGATGTTGGCCGTTGATGGGATCACACACACCTGGGTTCCTCTGCTGGTAGCGTCATGCATGAGGCCCGTCTGAACATGTGGAGAGGGGCCTCGAGCATGGCTGTAGCTAGGTTCCGGTGGTCTTTGGCCACCAGGAGCTCTGTTTGGGGTGGGGAGGGAAGCTGGAGCCCATTCTCTCTGAAGGACCCCGGGGAAGACAGCCAGGCGTGCGGGCAAGAGACTCTCTGCATCGCTCTCTTCTGGGAGCTTGCTTTTAAGTCTCTAGATGTTGGCTGTTGATGGGATTACACACACCTGGGTTCCTCTGCTGGTACCTTCATGCATGAGGCCCATCCAAATGAGTGGAGAGGGGCCTCGAGCATGGCTGTAGCTAGGTTCCGGTGGTCTTTGGCTGCTGGGAGCTCTGCTCAGGGTGGGGAGGGAAGCTGGAGCCCATCCCCTCCGAGGAGGAGCCCCGGGGAAGACAGCCAGGCATGCGGGCAAGAGACTCTCCTCCCTAATATATGGTACATAGAATAATATGTCCGGTGAATGGAAAGTCCCAAAGATGGGTAAAGCATTGGTCTAGATTATAAAAACAAAAGTGCCAAGAAAGGAAATAGAAGAGGGAATCAAGAAGATTCTGGAAGTAACATAGTGGCAAGGCACAAATGCCTGGGACTTTTCTTTGGTTATAGAGAGAGGAGGTATATGTATATTTCTAAACCACTAGACCCAACACTACTGAAAACCTGGAACCCAAAATACAATAGTTAAATTTAAAAATATATCTGTCAGGGAGTCAGGTTTTGGGATGAGAGGGAACCTGGGGTCACTGGTGGAGGTACTGGAGGTGAAAACATTGTATGCCTGAAACACTATTATACACAATTTTGTAAACCACGGTGTCTAAATTAAACATTTAATTAAATTAAAAAATAAATATGAGTAGTTGGAGAGATGGTACAATGGATAGGCTAGTTGCTTTCCATGGAGCTGACCCATGTTTGATCCCCAGAATCCCATATTTTCCCCAAGCACAGACAGCAGTGATTCCAGAGTGCAGAACCCTGAATCAGAAAGCCCTTAGCAATGCCTGGTGTGGCCCCTTACCCCTCCCTAAAAGAAATATAAATATACTGTTTCTGCTACAGTTGTTAACAAATTGCTACTAGTCTCAGGCCTGATAGTACAGTGGGTAGAGTACTTCGTTGCATATTCCAAACCAGGATGGATCCCTCACACCACAAATGGTTCTGTGAGCACCATTAGGAGAGATTTCTGAATGGACTCAAGAGTAAGCCCTGTATTTCTTCAAAAACTAGAAACTGAGCTTCCATATGACCCCACAATACCACTTCTTGGAATATATCCTGAAGGTGCAAAGAGCATAATAGAAATGACATCTACACCTGCATGTTCATTGCGGCACTGGTCACAATAGCCAGAATCTCGAAACAACCCAAGTGCTCGAGAAAAGACAACTGGTTAAAGAAACTTTGGTACATCTACACAATAAAATACTATGAAGCTTTTAGGAGAGATAAAGTAAAGAAATTTGCTTATAGGTGGATGGACATGGAGAGTATTATGCTAAGTGAAATGAGTCAGAAAGAGAGGATCAGACATAGAATGACTACACTCATTTGTGGAATATAAAATAACATGAGATTGACACCAAAGGACAGTAGACACAAGGTCCAGGAATATTACCCCATAGTTGGAAGCCTGCCTCATGAGCTGGGGGAGAAGGCAGCTGGAATAGAGAAGGGATCACTATGACAATGATGGTTGGAGGAATTGTTTGGTATGGGAGATGTGTGCTGAAGGTAGAGAAAGGATCAAATATGATATTTGTTTTGCATGTATCTGCATTGCAAACCATTAATGCCCAAAAGTAGAGATAGAGTATGGGGAAATTGTCTTCCATGGAGGCAGGGGGAGGGTTGGGAATGGGGTGTATACTGGGAACATTGATGGTGAGAATGTGCACTGGTGGAGGAATGGGTGTTTGATCATTGTATGACTTAAACCCAAACATGAAAGCTTTGTGACTGTTATCTCATGGTGATTCAATAAATAAATAAATACATAAATACATAAATAAATAAACCCTGAATACTGCCAGGTGTCACCCCAAAATAAAATAAATAAATGAATTGTTGCCAATCTAATTTGCTCCTTTATTGATAACATTTTCCCTTCCAGACTGATTTTAAGATTTACTTTACTTTTACTGTAATGAATCCTTATTAATCTTCACTTCTGTGTTATACTTTATAATGCTTCTGAAATAATTCTCATTTGTCTTCATTCATAAAAAGTCAGCTATTACATGTATAACTTTATTTTTATATTTTCAATATTTTATTATATCTTTTTTCTATTATTAGAGCTATTTATAATAGAAAATATAATTTCAACTTCCATGTGATAAAGTTAATATAGATGATTATGATTTCTTGCTCTCTTTTGAACAGTATCAGACCTGATATTGTCCTATTTAATATATGCTATCTAGGACTGAACACCTTATTCTGAATATTAAATTATTAGTTGCATCTTGTATATCTTCTTTGACTCTGCACTTGAAGGCAAAAATCAAATCTTAGTTATCATTTTGTCTTAGGTTATAATTATATTCTATTACTGGCTTGGTTCCTGACCATTACATTTGATGGAATGTAGTTTCATCTTATCAGAATTAATGTAAAATCACATTCCATTACATTTGGAGCAGAACAGCATATTCTTGCCTTATAGTAACTTTGTAATCAACCAAACATAGATTTTACACACCCAGCCTACGGGTGTTTCTGTAAAGGGCCAGATAATAAATATTTTGTATTTTGTACTTTATGAATCCTATGGGCTGGGGTGATAGCACAGCAGGTAGGGTGTTTGCCTTGTAATTTTGTTCCCAAATGACCGACAGAGGGGGAAAGTGCTAATCAAGCAAACAAGCAACATTGGTTTGCCTCACAATCCAAGGTGAGGATTGGACTCAGTGATGTGACTTTCTAAGATGAGGAATTGGAACTCGAGGGTGATGAAAATACTGAGAAAAGAGGGTTTTTTTTGTTTATTTGTTGTTGTTGTTGTTTGCTTTTTTGGGCTGGAGCGATGGCACGGCCAGAAGGGTGTTTGCCTTGACGCAGCTGACCCGGGTTTGATTCCTCCGCCCCTCTTGAAGAGCCCAGGAAGCTACCGAGAGTATCCTGCCAGCATGGCAGAGACTAGCAAGCTACCCATGGTATATTTGATATGTCAAAAACAGTAACAAGTCTCACAATGGACATGTTGCTGGTGCCCACTTGAGCAAATCGATGAGCAACGGGATGACAGTGACAGTGACAGATGAATCCTACAGTCATAGCTGCTTAACTGTGGCACTCTAGCACAATAGTAACCATAGATAATGTATACATGACCATATGTCGCTATTTCAAATAAAGCTTCATGGATACTGAAGTGTGAGTTTTACACATTTTGCCACAAAAATTTTTTATTTAAAAATGTTTTTAGGGGCTGGAGCAATAGCACAGCGGGTAGGGCATTTGCCTTGCACGTGACTGACCCGGGTTTGATTCCCAGCATCCCATATGGTCCCCTGAGTAATTCCTGAGTGAATAGCCAGGAGTAACCCCCGTGATTGCCATGTGTGACCCAAAAAGCAAAAAAAAAATAGTTTTTAAATGTATAAAGCATGCTTAGCTCATGGAAGATACAAAAACAGTTGGTAAATGGAATTTGACCTATAGGCAGTGGATTATCAATTTCTGGTCTAGATCAATCCTTGTGATGTTTTTTGAGAAGAGAGAGTTTTGGACCATTCTTGGGATCACTTGGTATCATTAGGGATAACTCCTAGCAGTGCTCTGGGAGTCATATGTAGTTCCCAGGATCAAACTAGGGTTGGTCACATGGAAGCCTTAACCAACTCCTATATTATCTGGCCCCTCTTATGTTTTGTTTCTTAAGTCTCAGTATTATTGGCCCTTCTTTGGTTTTGGGGCCATACCTGGCGATACTTGGGCATTACTCCTGGCTCTGTGTTCAGGGAACACTCCTTGGAAGGCTCAGCCTTAATTGTGCCAGGAATCAAAACTGGATGGGCTGCCCGAAAGGCAAGCTCCAACCCACTGAACTATTTCTCCAGTACCATTATTGGCCTTTCTGAGGTCAAATGTCTTACCATAGCTTTTAAAAATCACAAAATAAAATGAACTTTATACAAATAAATGTAAATTTAAGAATTTGTAAAACACCTGAAGAGAACAATGATCTTGACGTAATAAAAAATAAATAAATAAAAATCTCGACTTAAAGGATCAAATAACCCTTTTCTTACACAGATTGTTTCAACAACTAGAAAAACAGGAAACTCTAAATTCTTATGACTGGAGTACAATTAATTGTACAATTCCAAAATAATATGGACTAACAAAGGGAAATTATGTTAACAAGCTGATTTCCACTATGGATGCATGAGAAATCATTATTAATAGCATTTAAAATCACAGAATCTCAAAAAATGTTTAACACAAAATATTGGGGCTGGAGTAATAGTACAGAAAATAGGGTACTTGCCTTGTATGTGGCCACCCTGGGTTTGATCCCAGGCACTCCATATAGTCCCCCCAACACACCAGGAGTGATCTCTGAGCATAGAGCCAGGAGCAAGATCTGAGCACAGCTAGGATGTGGACCCCATGCCAAATATATATCTATATGCATGTATATACGTATATTACGTAAATATACACATGTAGGTGGAATGAGGAGTCAGAATGAGAAACATATAGAATGATCTTTTCCATGTTGGATATAAAGGAATATAGTAAGGAAAGGTTGGAGTATAGTAAAGAATAGCTAAAACAATAGCACAGTGGGTAGGGCATTTGCCTTGCATGTGGCTGACCCTGGTTCGATTCCTCCGCCCCTCTCGGAGAGCAAGCTACTGAAAGTATCGCTCCTGCACAATAGAGCCTGGCAAGCTACCTGTGGCATATTTGATATGCCAAAAACAGTAACAAGTCTCACAAAGGAAACATTACTGGTGCCCACTTGAGGAAATCAATGAACGATGGGAGGACAGTGCTACAGTGCTTTTATTTTTCAAAAAATACTACCATCAATTTTTATTCTCTTCTCCTTTGCACCATGGTAACATTCCATCCATTTGTATTCTGGAAGAGTATTTAGCAACATCTATACAAAAATATAAACTTCAAGGTATGAAATTCATTACAAATTTCACGAACAGTAAAATGCACAGCAAAGCCTGGCAAGCTACCCGTGGCACATTCAATATGCCAAAAGCAGTAACAAGCCTCACAATGGAGACATTACTGGTGCCCGCACGAGCAAATTGATGAGCAACAGGATTCCAGTGATACAGTGATATCTAGGATTGTCCAGTTCACTACACAATGGCCTTATTTCTGTTAGGACCTCCTATTATATTGTCTCTTGATAATATAAGACTACCAAATCAATTTGACTTCTCTCACTATGGAAGACTGAAGAGTCTACATTTTATTGCAGTCAATATATATTTTGTGGCTAATTTGCATTTTAAATTTAGTCATAAGCTTAATGATCAACATGGAAAACAAGATTTGACACTATCCTGGGTTTGAGGGATCTATTTGAAGTCTTTGTGCCTATCACCTAGAGAAAACAGGGATAATTATTAATAAATCTTTGAAAGTAATATGAAATATTTGAACTTTATCAATAATGTTAATTTTACTATCATTACTTAATTAAATGACAAAGATCAAAATGAATGTATCTAATTTCATTGCATAATAAAATAAAAATAAAATTATTTGAAATAATCACTACATTTATCTTTATGTCAATTTTAAAATAATAATATTCTGGGGTTAAATAATTTCATCATTGGGCTTAATTGATCATATTAAACAATCATCATCCATCTACATTGGATATCTTTCAAAGTTTCATAATTTATTTAAATAATTTTTCATGTTTACCCATCTTACATAAAAAAGTTATCAAATGTATAATGAAATATTTGAGAACTTTTATGAAATTACAGTATGGCAAGCAGAAATATAGGTAGAACATCCAAGATTTGAACCTCGAAGGGGTCTTCAGTGATGCTTAAAAATTATGTGTAGGTTTTCATATGTATTTAATTTTAGTTACTTTTGCCACTGGCAAAGTAACAGAATAAAAATTAACAAATGGGACTACATCAAATTAAAAAAAACCCTGCATGGCAAAAGAAATGTGTCCTAAAACTAAAAGACAACTAACTTAATGGGAGAAAAAAAAACATACACACTGAACACATCGGATAAAGGGTGGATATCCAGTATACATAAAGTACTCATAAGGATCAAGACAAATTCAGCCACATCCCACCGCTGTTTCCATGTAAGCTCACCAACAGGCCTTGCTCTAGAGAATCATAAATAAATCTTGAAAGAGATTAACTACCTGCAAAAATTTTTCAGATACCTGTTTCTGGTTGAAACCTCTGGACCTCTCGTGGAGTGGGACAGGCCAGCTCCTGCCCAAATAAAGTCCCAGCAGTGGCTCCAACACCTCAAAGCTCCTGCCATGCCTAGGGTGCACTCCATTGCCTCAGAACTGAGCCTCACAGAAGTTTAGGTACAAGAGTCCTTGTAGTTAAAAACTCCAGGCCTTCTCAGAATCAGGGTAGGAAACCTCCCCATCACCTTCCGGTACTTCAGGAAGCCCTGGCATCCATGCCTACAAAGCCACCACCCAGCTGAAAATTTAACTTCAGCCAGACTCTCCAGTAAAAAATTCTGGATTTTCAGAAGCACATGGCCATGGCATCTCCAAATTGTACAACACTGACATCCCTATAGTAGCACACCAGGTTGGATGGGAGTCAACCAATCTCAAGTAACAAAATCTTTAACACAAAAGGCTTAACTTCAGCAACAGCTTTGTAAAAACTCAGACAAGGACTTAATCTCCTCAGGACTTAATCTCCTCATAATGAGATATAACAATTTTAACAAATTTTCTTCCATAAAAATATTTTTTGATAATCTCATTAGTCATTTTATAGTAACATGCAATTGTGGGCCTGCTATCTAGTCCATTCCCTGTGGAAAACAGTGTGGAAAGATTTTAGTCAACTTAGAATTCAGATGCCATACAACATAGCAATTTTTTAACCTAATCTGGAAGACACATTTATTCAAATAAAAATGATTTACTCAAAATCATTCACTGAAGCACTTAGTATAATACCTAAGATATAGAATCAACCTAGATGTCCAACAACAGATGAATATGTTATGAACATGTGGTGTATGTGTATGTAGGTATACATGTATATATAATGGATACTTTTCAGCCACAAGGAATGATAAGTTTGCGCAATTTATTGTACTCTGAGTGGAACTAGAAGATGCCATGTAAGCTAGTCGAAGGACAAACACAGGATGATCTCACTCTTCTGTGGCATATAGAATAACTGGATAAGGGAATAAAATGTAGTAAAGGGGGTGCCTAGATCACCATTCACCCTAGAGTATAGGAAGCAGAAGGACATAGAAGAAAAGAAATCTAGGAGAGAAGGAAGAAGATGAAAAAGGAAAGTAATGGGGGAACAAGAGTCAGGACCTCAGGTATACTGGTAATGTGGGTGAACGGTGAAGCTATATATCCAAAGCAGACTCAAAACACTGAAAACATAAGACCCAACTTCAGTCACCAAACTTTAAAATGTGTCTGTTAGGTTTGGGAGTCAGGGCAAGGGGGAGATATAGGAGGTGGACTATGGTAACTTACAAACACTGGTCAGGGCCTTGGACACTTTAGTGGTGTAGTGGTGAGATAACTGTGTGTGTGTAAAAATTGTGAGAGTCAACATTATTGTAAACATATAATCCAAACTATAATAATTAAATCATATAGCCACTTCGCCAGGTAACTTCGACTCCAGATCGTGCTCTCTTCTTCCCGCCCCTCTGAAAGAACTCTCACACTGGCTCCGCCCAGCCTGGGGGACTGCCAGGGTGGGGGTCCCTGTCCTCCAGCCGCCTGCTTCTCTGCCTGCCGTTCTAGCCAACCACTCCCCTCCCCAGATAATCCTGGGGTCCAGCCCATTGGCTGGTGGGGGAGTGCCCTCTACGTCAGGGGTCGTGGCCTCAAAAAGGGGCATGGCCTATTTTGGAGCAGTGGCCAAGGCATTTTTTTCCCCTGTCCTATACTGCGCACTTAGGTCACAAATCTCTATGATCTATTTACTTGAAGAATAAGCTGGCCATCTCAATCACTATATGCCTATAAGCCATTAACGCATCCTAATTCCAGAAAAAGTGTCTGGAATACAAGAAGGTACACAAACCCCTCATAAACAGATCATAGCCTCAAGCCTTGACTAGAATCCCTATATAAACTAGGAAGATCACAGTAATGTAAAGAACTATTCTAGAAAGGGGAAGAGATCACCATTATCTATTTAGCTCACCTAGAATTCCGTCCTGGAGCAAGAGGAATAGTGATATAGAATCGAGAGGTTTCACCTCTATTGTTCCATAACTACATGAAGAAACATGGAAAAAAACCCACCACAAAGAGAAAATGAAGAGATTCCAAAAACCTCAATAGAGGTCACCCACAAATACAACCTCCTCTCAGATAAAGAATTCAGAGAAGAAATTGTGAAGATGGTCGAGGAACTCAAAGAAACCATGGAACGGACAACCAATAAACTAAGGGAGGATATGAACACAACCTTGTAATGGACCACCAAGAAAATACAGGAAGAAATGAGAGCAGAAATTTCAAAGCTATGAACAGAAGTCACACAATTAAAGGAATCGGTAGATGAAATAAAAAGCTCAGTAGTAGCCCTCAACAGTAGAATGACTGCAGCAGAAGACAGAATCAGTGAGCTTGAAGATGAGCTGCACAAAGCTTACAAACAATAACAAATAATGGCAAACGACCTCAAAATGGCTCTGGGGCGAATCAGAGTCCTAGGTCACCAGGGATGACCTCAAAAGCAACAACATAAGAATCATGAAAGTACCAGAAGCACAGGGAACTAATCCCAATGAAAAAACCACAGTTAAAGACATCATTGCTAAGAAATTCCCAGAGCTGGAGAATGCAGGCATCCAGATCCAAGGAGCCCGAAGGGTGCCAACTAAAAGGGACCCCAACAAAAAAACTCCAAGGCATATCATAGTCACAATGATGGATGCCGAGGATAGAGACACAATACTGCAAGCACCAAGGTCAAAGAAGTAAATAACATACAAAGGAGCACCCCTTAGATTTACAGCAGACCTATCAGAAGAAACCCTCCAAGCCCAAAGACAATAGTGGGATATAGTGAAAAAGCTCAACGAAATGAACGTCTCACCAAGATTACTCTATCTGGCTAAACTCTCACTTAAACTTGAAGGAACCATACACTATTTCTCAGATAAACAACAACTCAGGAACTTCATAGATTCAAAACCAAACCTAAAAGAAGTTCTAAAGGGGCTGCTGTAAGACAAAGAAAAGCCCTAACAAGAACAAAAAACCCTACAGAAAGATGGTACATAATTCCATGACAATAATCTCTCTCAATGTCAATGGGCTAAATACACCAATCAAGAGACACAGAGTAGCAAAATGGATTGGGAAATTAAACTCAACTTTCTGCTGCCTACAAGAAACACACCTGAACAGTCAGAGCAAACACAGGCTCAAAGTCAAAGGATGGAAAACTCCCTCAAAAGAGCTGGGGTGGCCATACTAGTATCTAACAACATAGATTTCAGGCTGAAAAAGATTAGAAGGGACAGTGACGGTCATTTTCTATTCATCAAGGGATATGTACAACAGGAAGAAATCACACTCTTAAATGTATACACACCTAATGAGAGACCAGCTAAATATTTAAAACAACTCCTAACAAACTTTAAGGAGGACATCATTAGCACCACAATAGTAGTCAGAGACTTCAACACTGCCTTATCACCTCTGGATAGATCGCCAAGAACAAAACTAAGCAAGGAAACAATGGCCCTGAAGGAAGAAATAGAAGAGAGAGGGCTTATAGACCTATACAGGGCTTTACACCCCAACAAGAAAGAATATCCATTCTTCTCCAGTGCACATGGAAGATTCTCCAAAATTGACCACGTGCTGGGTCACAAAACCTACCTCAATAGAATCAGCAAGATAGAAATTGTATCAACCATCTTCCCGTACCATGATGCACTGAAAATAGAAGCTAAGCACACACAGACATGAAGCACCAAATCTAACACCTGGAAATTAAACAACTCCCCGTTGAACAAGAGTGGATCAAAAAGGAAATCAAGGAAGAGATCAAAAGATACCTTGAAACAAATGAGAATGAAGACACAAGCTACCAGAACCTATGGGACGTGACTAAATCTGTGTTAAGGGGAAAATTTATAGCCCTGCAAGCATTCCTCAGGAGGGAGGAAAGGGCCTACATAGAGAGCTTGACCTCACAGCTCAAGATCTTAGAAAAGGATGAGCAAAAGGAACCCAAGCCAGACCAAAGGAAAGAAATGATAAAACTTAGAGCAGAAATTAATGATAGGGAAACCCAAAAGACAATCCAAAAGATCAATAAAACAAAGAGCTGTTTTTTTGAGAAAATAAACAAGATTGATAAACCGCTAGCAAGATTCACAAAGAAAGAAAGAAAGAAAGAGAACCCTAATAAACCGAATCAGCAATAAAAAGGGGGATATCACAACAGAAACTAATGAAATTCAAAAGATCGTCAGAGACTACTTTGAAAATCTCTATGCCATGAAACAAGAGAACCCAAAAGAAATGGACAAATTCCTTGATTCCTACAATCTCACAAAACTGAATCAAGATGACTTGGAATACCTGAATAAACCCATCAATATCAAGGAAATTGAAACTGTTATCAAATGTCTTCCCAAAAACAAAAGCCCAGGCCAGGATGGATTCACTAGCGAATTCTTCCAAATACTTAAAGAAGAAGTGTTGCCAGTTCTCTTCAAGTTATTCAAGGAAATAGAAGAAACAGGGACTCTACCAAACAGTTTCTGTGAAGCTCATATCTCCCTAATACCAAAAGCAAACAAAAATACCACTAACAAAGAAAACTACAGGCCAAAATCCCTGATGAACACAGATGCGAAGATTTTCAACAAAAAACTAGCAAGTAGAATCCAACAACTCATCAAAAAGATCATACACCATGACCAAGTGGGATTCATCCAGGGGATGAAAGGATGGTTTAACATTTGGAAATCAATCAACATAATCCATCATATCAACAAAAGTAAAAATAAAAAACATATGATCTTTTCAATAGATGCAGAGAAAGCATTTGACAAGATCCTACTCCCATTTATGATAAAAACTCACACCAAAATAGGCTTAGAAGGACCTTTCTTAAAGATAGTTGGAGCCATCTACCACAAACCCATGGCAAGCATTATCATCAATGGAGAAACACTAAGGGCCTTCCCTCTAAGATCATGGACAAGACAAGAATGCCCACTCTCACCACTTCTGTTCAACATAGTGCTGGAAGTACTTGCAATAGCAATTAGGCAAGAAAAAGACATTAAAGGTATACAGATAAGAAAGGAAGAAATTAAGCTCTCAATATTTGCAGATGACATGATTCTATACTTAGAGAATCTTAAAACCTCCACTAAGAAACTCCTAGAAACAATAGACTTTTACAGCAAAGTTGCAGGCTATAAAATTAATACCCCCAAATCCATGGCCTTAATATATGCAGATAGCAAGTCAGAGGAAAGTGACATTAAAAAAAAATCCCATTTGGGGCTGGAGTGATAGCACAGCGGGTAGGCCGTTTGCCTTGCATGCGGCCGACCCGGGTTTGATTCCCAGCATCCCATATAGTCCCCTGAGCACGGCCGGGGGTAATGGGTAATTCCTGAGTGCAGAGCCAGGAATGACCCCTGAGCATCGCTGGGTGTGACCCAAAAAGCAAAAAAAAAAAAAAATCCCATTCACAATTGTGCCCTAGAAGATCAAGTACCTAGGAATCAGCCTAACTAAGGAAGTAAAGGATCTCTACAAGGAAAACTACAAAACGCTACTCAACGAAATAAAAGAGGACACGAGGAAATAGAAACATATTCTCTGCTCATGGATAGGAAGACTTAACATTGTCAAAATGGCATTACTCCCCAAAGCACTGTACAGATTCAATGCAATCCCGATAAGGATACCCATGAAATTCTTCAAAGAAATTGATCAAACACTCCTGAAATTTATATGGAACAATAAACGCCCATGAATAGCTAAAGCAATTCGTGGGAAAAAGATGATGGGAAGCATCACCCTCCCCAACTACAAACTTTACTACAAAGTGGTAACAATTAAAACAACATGATACTGGAACAAAGGCAGAGCCACTGATCAATGGAACAGGGTGGAATATCCCTACATGTAACCCCAAATATATGATCATCTGATCTTTGATAAGGGGGCAAGAAATGTGAAGTGGAACAAGGAAAGCCTCTTCAACAAATGGTGCTGGCATAACTGGACAGCCACATGCAAAAAAATGGACTTAGACCTCGACCTAACACTACGCACAAAAGTCAGATCTAAATAGATTAAAGATCTCAACTCAGACCATAAACCATAAGGTACATTGAAGACAAGGTTGGCAAAACCCTCCACTATATATATATTTTTTGCTTTTGGGGTCACACCCAGCCATGCTCAGGGGTTACTCCTGGCTTTGCACTCAGGAATTACTCCTGGCGGTGCTTGGGGGACCATATGGGATGCCGGACATCGAACCCGGGTCGGCCACGTGCAAGGCAAACGCTCTACCCGCTGTGCTATCGCTCCGGCCCTGCCTCCACGATATTGAAGATAAAGGTATTTTCAAAGATAACATGCCACTGACCAACCAAGTGGAAACAGAGATAAAAAAATGGGACTATATTAAACTAAGAAGCTTCTGCACTGCAAAAGATACAGTGACCAGAATACAAAGGCAATCTACAGAATGGGAAAGGATATTCACCCAATACCCATCTTATAAGGGGTTGATATCAAGGGTCTACAAGGCACTGGTTGACCTCTACAAAAAGAAAACATCCAACTCCATCAAAAAATGGGGCGAAGAAATGAACAGAAACTTTCTCAAGGAAGAAATACGAATGGCTAAAAGGCTCATGAAAAAATGCTCTTCATCACTAATCATCAGGGAGATGCAGATCAAAACAACTATGAGATACCACTTCACACCACAGAGACTGGCTCACATCCAAAAGAACAAAAACAACCGCTGTTGGCGTGGTTGTGGGGAGAAAGGAACCCTCCTACACTGCTGGTGGGAATGCCGACTGGTTCAGTCCTTTTGGAAAACAATATGGTCGCTTCTCAAAAATTAGAAATCGAGCTCCCATTTGACCCAGCAATACCATTCCTGAGAATATACCCTGGAGAAGCAAAAAAGCATAGTCAAAATGACATCTGCATCTGTATGTTCATCGCAGCACAGTTTACAATAGCCAGAATCTGGAAAAAAAACGAATGCCCGAGAACAGGTGACTGGCTAAAAAATCTTTGGTACATCTACACAATGGAATACTATGCAGCTGTTAAAAAGCATGGAGTCATGAAATTTTCATATAAGTGGATCAACATGGAAATTATCATGTTGAGTGAAATGAGTCAGAAAGAAAGAGACAGACACAGAAAGATTGCACTCATATGTGGAATATAAAGTAGCAGAGAGGTACGAGCTAGCAATGATGCAACCTCTGGCAGAAAGCCCTCTGGACTTAGTCACTAAAATACTAAAATACAGAAATCTAGAACCTCGCGGCCGCTATTGTGGCCACACGACCTCATATTTCTTCATTCTCAGCTATGGAAAACAAATTATCAAATGCTTCTTTTCCAGCAGGTCCGACCTGGGAGGGGGAACTCCAAACAATAATAGTGAGGTTTTTTTGTTGTTGTTTTTATGTGATCAAAGTAAAGAGAAAGTAAAGTGAAATTTATGAGCTACACAGGTGGGGTGGGGGGCTGAGGGGTGGGGGTCAGGGGGTAGTTTTACCGTGGTTCTTGATGGTGGAATATATGCACTGGTGAAGGGATGGGTGTTCGAACATTATGTAACTGAAACTTAAGCCTGAAAGCTTTGTAACTTTCCACATGGTGATTCAATAAAAAAATTTTAAAAATAAAATAAATAATTAAATCAAATAACTGAATTTGCTAAGGAGGGTGGTGTGGGGTAAGAGGGAAACTTGGGACATTGGTGGAAAGACATTGACATTGGTGGTGAGTTTGGAGATGGAACATGCTATGGCTAAAATTCTGTTGCTAACAGCATCATAAATTCACACTATTTAAGTAAAAATTGGAAAGATAAGTCATTGAAGATAACAAAAAAGGAATTGAAGATGATTTTTAATCTATAAAACAAAATCTCAAAACAATAAAGATCCTCTGCATATTTAAACATATTAAGCAAATAAATCAATCAAGTCAATCAATTTAATAGATCATAAACTTGTGAGAAATATCTGGAGAAGGAATAGCAGATAAAAATGTTGGGACTGGAGGGATAGTACTGTGGATGGGTGCTTGTTTTGCACACACCTGAGCTGGATTCAATTTCTGGCATCGCATATGGTCCTCAAGCACCACTAGAAGTGATCCCTGAGAACAGAGTCAGGGATAAGCCCTCAACACAGCCAGGCACGACCCAAATTAATTTTAATTTTAATTATTAATATTAACAGTTCTTTAAAAATAAAGGAAAGATAAAAAGTGCAAAGTAGCTGCAGATTAAAAATATACAGACATTTCCAAGAAAAAATATTGGTGGGGTGAGAAATAAAAAAAGTAAAAACATAATAACTGTGAATACACTTCATAATTTGTAACTAAGGAAAAGATTTCTTTTTCGCTTTTTTGGTCACACCTGGCGATGCACAGGGTTCACTCCTGATCATGCACTCAGGAATTACCCCTGGAAGTGCTCAGGGGACCATATGAGATGCTGGAATTCGAACCCGGGTCAGCCACATGTAAGGCAAACACCCTACCCGCTGTGCTATCACTCCAGCCCCAGAAAAGATATTTTTTAAAATCATAGATACCCCTGATATCTCTAATCCCTATAATCCGAAAAAAATTATACCACCTGACAAGATCAGATAGACCATTGGTAGAAATGTAAATTGTTAAGTATTTAATAATGACATTTCAACTTTATAATAAAATAACACATGACATTTGACTGCTCTTTATAGTAACAGTTTCCATAATGGTTCCTAAAATAACACAAAACTTTAAAAAAATCTTACCAATAGTTCCATTTATTTCTCAAATACATATTAAAAGTATCACATTCTAAAAAATATTATATAAGGTAAATGTAACTTTATGTCTTTTAACAAGAAACAGAATTACAAGTGACAATTAAAGTCATATAATTCCAATGCAATAGTGACAGCTACAGACTATTTTACGTTAACTGGAAGATACTAAAGAGAAAATAACACATAACTTTGACTGCCACTTGTAGTAATAGTTCCTATTTATGAACTAGAGCTGGAGCGATAGCACAAAGGGTAGGGTGTTTGCTTGTACCCGGCTGATCTGGGTTTGATTCCTCTGTCCCTCTTGGAGAAGCTACCGAGAATATCTCGCCCGCATGATATGCCAAAAACAGTAACAACTAGTCTCACAATAGAGGTGTTAGTTACTGCTGCCCGCTTGAGCAAATCGATGAACAATGGGATGACAGTGATACCATTATGATACAGTGATGAACTAGGAATGTCTGTGCTAACATTACTTTTATTAGCCAAAGGTTGGGTACCACCTGACAATATTTATGCCACTTAACAAACAAATTCTGTCAGAAACTTTAAAATCTAATATGCCATTTGTTGTCTCTGACTTTTCTTGTGTACCTTAAGTAAATATATTTAACTCAATCTGTGTAGATCATCTTACAAGTGCAAACGTTTAAATTTCCTCTGGTCTATCCTGATGCCCTACTTTATTGATAGCTTACACATAGATTTCAACATAGATCCAAATCCTGGATAACTTTCTTTCTGATATGTAAACCATGACTTCTCAATAAGAATGTGTTTTCTGTTTTTCATTTTTTTCATCTAACACAAATCTATGTGTATAATAAAGGAGATTCATTGATTAGAAATAACTTTTCATAGTCACAAGGTGGATCCTCCTTAACATATTCTACACTAACTACACAATAATGCATCCAACTTGAGGGCAAAGGGTCAGAATGTATGTTTTTTTTTTTTCATACTTGACATTGCTGTTGCATAAGGATAGAAGAGAGATTTGTACCTGAAGTTGATGTTATCAAATGTAGGAGGATCAAGCTATAAAAGTATATGATGAAAGATAGTTTCACAATTTCCATTATACCTATGATAAGAAGTGAGACAAGTTCAGAAACAGTGAAACATTCATAAGAACTTGCAAAATCACATATATCCACACCTTTTTTCTATAGTAATGAACTCTCAAATAGTATTGCCAGACAAATTAAAAAAATTTCAATTGCAATTTAAGACAAAAACAGAAGGAACAAATTTTAATATACATATTTACTGTATATATTTGAAAAATTATAATTAGCTAAATCTGTCGAACCTACTCTTAAGACTACTGTATGTTTTGATCAAGTCCAGCCAGAGGCCTCTTGACCTTAAAAGGATTGATTCCTTCCAGGTCAGATGTCACTGTCATCTAGTCTTGAAACTCTACCAGGTGAGCCATTTCTATAGGGAAGGTGGCAGCACTTAGGCACACTAAGAATATGTTCCAGTTTGTTTTTTACCACTAGGTAGATGTGTAAGATTTTGCTTTTGTCATCTTCAGCTGGACTTACCACAGTACATTTATTAGTTGTTTCCTCGTGAATTCCACTCAGTCCACTTGCAGGACAGGGAATGGGTTCTTTTCTTCTTAGGCATATCTCTTTCATATTCCACAAAAACTAATTTAGATATACTATCATAATCAATAATTTGATAATTATTACTCTGTGCAAATTTTCTGTGTTCCTCACTGAAAGATGAGTTTCAAGATCTTCATATCTTTCATTTTTCACCATCTGCTTGGATTCTTAGTTTAACCTTAGTTTGCTTTTGGGAATTAGATGACTTATCTTCATCAAATAGACTGACAAAGCAATGTATAATAGGCCTACTAGCCAGCTGAAGATAAAATGGCCTGTAAAGTTGACGAACATCTTTCACCTTTACAAAAAAAAAGGTTTTTTCAGTCTACGTGTTTTCTCTTTTTGTGTGCCAATATCTACTCTTTTTCTGACATCTCGAACAGAAGTGCTTGAGTTTTTGAATAAGTGCAACTCTATTTTCTTCTGCTCAATGTAGTATTTAACGTCATAAATCTGAAATATTTTTACTCCCCATAATAATGCATTTGATAATATACTACTTCAGTAAATAAAATAACGGTCCTTGATAGCTTTTTCAACTAATAACTTTCCTCTGCTCAAACAGAGTGAATCTGGAAGCTTGAATGAGCTTCCATCACGGCTAGGATGAGGTGAAGTGGTTTGTGCAGTATATACAGATTCTAGATTTGGTACAGGACAAATACACCCCAAGGTTTGTGCAAAGTTAGCTTCCTTTCTATTTGAAGTGAGATAACGAATATATTTGCTGAGAAATTCTTCAACTATCCCTCCCAGTTGCTTAATGTCCTTTTGCAGTTTTGTTAATAGAATGTCAGAAGATACTAAGGAATAGTTCCAGTTGATAAAGCCCCAGTTTCTAAGTATCTGCCAGAGTTTTTTATATTTAGCAAAAATGTAAATATAGAGAGATTTTATTTTATTAGCCAAAGGTAGGAGCCATGTGGTCATTTTAAAAGGAAATATTGTTTTCTTCCCTTCAGTTGGTTTTCTTCTCATCAGAAAATTAATACAAACAGATGTATAGTGCCTCATGGCTATTAATAACAAAGTTATATAACAAAATTATTTTTCTCAGTCTAATATTAAGACTGTTAGTTAAATAATAACTCAGTAAACAAATATGATAGTTAACTTTTAGTCCCTCAAGACATAACATTAATTATTTATATGATAGTGGAACAGAGTTACAATAATGTGAATATTCCATGCCATATCGGAGGATGGTTGAAAGTAAGAGAAAATGTGCATGGTGAATCAAAGCAATTTTATGGAATGACACTACCTAAATTTAAATACTGGATTTACTGCTTTTAATATGAGTGTAGGCTAATTACACTTTTTAATAACTCTGGAATTATATTTTTCAAAAAAAATAGATGATGAAACATTCCTTCCTCATAACATTTTTATTGTAATTTATGTAATTATTAGAGCTTTTGTGGTTAAAATGATGCTGATAAGAACTATATTAAAGTATGAAGTACTTAAGAATTATAAGTATTGTTTATCTTAATACAAATAAGGGCATCGAACCGAATTCAAATCTACTCACCAATTGTGTGATCTTAGGTTATTGATGAAATATCTTGATGTGTTAGTTTACTATCTGGAAAACATAGACAATAAAAGTATTTATCTCTTAGAATTAAATTCATATTCAAAAGCAGAACATGACAAATGATCAAAAATGTTATCTATAGATATTAATAGGAATTTTTAAATTGTACCGTACATATTTAAAATACAATTGTGCAGAACAGTCAAGAATCAGAAACAGGATCTCCACACAGAAAGCACTACCAACAAGACAGTCTAGATCGGTGCAGTCGGGTGAGGGTTGACATCAGGATAAAAAGATATTCAGCACTAATATCCAAGAACGTTAGAAACAAGGGTCAGGAGGATTGGTCCACAGTTGGAAGCCTGTCTCAATTGCTGAGGGAGAAATCAGTTGGGATAGAAAAGAGACCACTATGACAATGACAGTTAGAAATGATCACTCTAGATAAGAACTGTGTGCTGAAAATAGATAACGAAACAAACATGATAACCTCTCAGTATATTGATATTGCAAACCATAATGCCCAAGAGTAGGGAGGGAGAGAGAGACAGACAGACATACAGACAGATATAAAGAGAAGAAAAGTGCCTGCCGTAAAAGCCGGCTGGGGAAAGATTGAAGTGAAAGGGACACTGGGGACATTGGGGGCTATAAATGTACACTGGTGGAGGAATAGAGGGATGGGTGTTGGAACATTGTATGACTGAAAGCCAACAATGAATAGCTTTGTAACTGTGTATCTCATGGTAATTCAGTAAAATAAATTTTAGAAAAGATTCAGCTATTATACAATTGCTAGTACTCTGAGTCTCTGTAAGAAATACATTTTCAGATGTCTCCTGAGTTCCCAGAATGCACATTGTGTGCCTAAATTATATCATTAATCAAGATAGGAATCTAAGATTTTTAAAAATTTGTTTTGCAGTGCCAGGGATAGAACCCAGGGCATTATACATGGAAGACAATGATTAGACTGCCAATGTACATCTGCAGTCTATAATAGGAAACATACAGAGAATTGCAATTGAGCTTTGAATAGGGCATTTTCAAAAATATACATGGCATACACTGTTTTAGTTGTTAAGCTACATGACTTTCCCGTTAGGTTTTTATGTCTTTATGTATAGGAATTTCCTTCATTTATGAATAGGAATTGTCAGAATCTTCTACCCCCATGCCAGGCTGTCTTCACCAGGACCCCCTTGGAGGGAGGTGGGTTGAGTTTCTCTCCGTGCCCACAGAAAAACCCTTGGCAGCTGAAAACCTCCAGAACCCAGCCATAGTCATGCTCAAGGCCACTCTCCACACACTCAGGCAAGCCTCATCCATGAAGGAACTGAGAGAGCAACCCAGGTATGTGGGACCTGTAACTGAGATTGGGATAGGGCCTCCTCCACCAAGATCCCTCATTTTCCAGGAGCTTGGCATTCACACCCACAAGCTGCCCCCTGGTGCCATGTAATCTCATCAATGGCCAAGATCCAGAGACTAAAAAACAAAGCTTCCAGAGTAGAATGATGCAATTTTTCCTGGAGTATGTGGCTGCATTTGTGGCCCTGCGATCTCTTTATTTTTATTTTTATCTATTATTATTTCCCCCCCACACGGCAGAGCCTGGCAAGCTACTCGTGACATATTTGTTACGCCAAAAACAGTAACAACAATGATCTCTTCTTGTTCCTGGAGCAAGCAGACACCATTAGGCTACACTATTGGTTGACAGGGATAAATGAAGACATCACTGGTGCCCGCTAGAACCACAACAAGAATGAACAACGAGTGATACTGTGATACAGTGATGTATAGGAACAATGAGATGACAGTGATACAGTGATGTATAGGAAGTATGTCTTCTCATGTAAAAGTATGGTATGGAAGCCTGCAATGTGTCTAACAGAAAAGAGCCAGAAATCTCCTGTTGTCTTTTCCAGATTCAATCTCCATTCCTCTCTGTGCTGCTCTATTTCTCAGAAAGTTGATCCGTAAACACAGCAATTGACTCCCTGTCTTTTGGTTTCTATTTGGATTCATCCGCATGAATGATAAGCGGATGGAAAGAATGAAACAGGGCAATGTTGGACTATTTTTTCTCTCAGCTTCTTTCTTTCATGGTTGTTACAGAGAGATATATACCTGGCCATCACTTTCTACCTTCAGATTTTAATCGTTGTTTCCTCCACCTTCAGGTCTACACATGGTCACAGCCATTTACTTTAGCTCCAAAGAATGCAATTTTTAACATTTCTCTATGTCTTTATGACACATTTATGAATAATCTATGTAATGATCTTCAAATTTTGAGCGTGTACTTTCTTTGCTAGCAAAGAAATGCTGTAAAGTAGACTCAATGTCATGGAATTTACTTTTCTTACCTGGTGCTTATGACCAAATACATATGACTTCACAGAATCTGATAAAGTTTCAGGTAGTAAACCAGAAAGAAGTAAACACCATATATCCCTGGGCTGTTGTGCCCTATGACATGTAGGAATCAAACTGTAAAGCAAGAACTGAATGTGAGATCTTCTCACTATGAAGCTTTGCAATCTACCTGAAGAATTTTTCCTTTCTTCTTGCAATGTTTGCCTCACTATGTTGGGGGTTCCATGTTCTCATTGAGTTTCAGGAATAGGCACATTTTGTTGGCCATTAAAAAAATTTCTACCACTCAACCACAAACCCAGCATAGTGGTTTTATGAGTCTTATATCTGGGGGTGCCCCAGGGGGTTGAGGGGTGAGCTCATCCAAACAGCCCTGGCAG
Organism: Sorex araneus; assembly: GCF_027595985.1. Taxonomy (NCBI): domain Eukaryota; kingdom Metazoa; phylum Chordata; class Mammalia; order Eulipotyphla; family Soricidae; genus Sorex; species Sorex araneus. The sequence continues at coordinate 26,963,643 of NC_073306.1, read as the reverse complement.
TCAAAAACCTCCACACTCCAATCGCCACCATGCTCACAGCTGGAATCTATAGGCTCAAGATGAGCCTCACCCGTGACTCAATCTGTTGAAAACCTGAAGTATGCAGGTTTTGTGACTGAAATCTCCAGGCTCTCATAGAGTTGATGATAGGATGTCTCTCCCCATCTCCCTGTTCTTTGGGAGCCTGCCACTTACATCTGTGAACTGCCTCTGGCGCCATATAAACTCATTAGCTGACCATGATCCAGAGACTCATAAATACAGCTTGAAAGAGATCAATAAGCTTTAGAGATGCCTCCAGATTCCAAAGTCACCATCCAGTTAAAAATTTAACTCCAGCTCTTTCACCCAAATCGAAATTTTAGAATTCTTGGAGCGAATACAGCCGGATGACACCTCAAACTCTACACTAGAGATATGCAAGGAGTGGCACACTACATTGGATTGGATGTAAAGTAGAAGGTAACCAATATTGATTGAGAAAATATTAACACACAGGGGTTTAACCTGTAACAGCATGCTAGTAATCTCTTATACATGGGCTTAATGTCTGCAGGATGAGATACAAAAATCATCACACACTTTCTTCTAAGAAAATATTTTTGATCATTTTTAGCTAATTATTCTGAACAAGCAATATAAAATAAATTTTCTATGGCCTGCTATTGAGGTAGGCTTGGGTGGTAGCACTGTAGAACTGTCGTCCCATTGTTCATTGATTTGCTCGAGCAGACACCAGTAACGTCTCCATTGTGAGACTAGTTGTTACTCAAAAACTACTCAATATGTTTTTGGCATATTGAATATGCCATGGGTAGCTTTCCAGGCTCTGCCATGAGGGCGGGATACTCTCGGTAGCTTGCCAGGCTCTCCGAGAGGGATGGAGGAATTGAACCCGGGTCGGCCGTGTGCAAAGCAAATGCCCTACCTGCTGTGCTATCACTTCAATCCTGAGGTTTGGGTGGTTGTTGTAAAACTTGGAAATAATGGTGGTGAGGAGGTTTATTTTTTAAATAATTGGTGTTGGAATATTGAATGTAATAAATCATCATGAACAAGTAAAATATAAACAAGAAAAGAAAATGAGGTGCTGGTCAAAGGAAAGGAGGAAACAGAAAGAAGTAAAAGAAGTAGTTACAATTAACATTGTTTATATTGTGGGAGAACAGCTTGTGTTTCATGTTTATTAACTAATATTTCTTTGTAAAATTTTCACCAAAGAGTTTACATTAAAAAATATTGAGGTGATATCTAGATCCCAAGAAGAAAATCTGGTCAAGTCAATATTTTCTCTCAGAATACAGTAGCTCAAGAATTGTGGTACCCTTTGGTGAGGATATAATTATTTATTCAATTAAAGGGCATATTAGATTACAGATCAGTCCCTTATTAAGACGAAAAGATGGTGGACCATTCTGTATATCTTCTTTTGTCTGTCCACATCCACTGTCCACACTGCTCCCAAGAAAATTTGTAAGAAAACTGGAATAAAAATCAATTTGTACATTGGGCATAAGAGATAATAAGAGTGCTTTTGTTATCAGAAATGTTCTTTGAAACCCTGTTATAGAAATCCACAAATTTCAGTTTCACTCAAATTCTAATCAAGTACATGTTTCACAATACATAACTTTGGTTTAAGTCATGTTTGGACAATACACCCTTAGTGTTTTGTGTGTACAGGATTTCAGTACGGAAGATAAAATCTTTCTAGAGATGGATAATGGCGATGGTCGCAGAATTTTGTCAACCAATATAATTAATGTCATGGAATATGCATTTAATAATTGTTAGCACAGCAAATTTTTATTTTGAATATTACAAAACAAAAAAATTAAATGTTCAAACAAAAAGCAAACATGAAAATAAGAAACTGTAAAAATTAATAAAAATCACATTCAACTTGCCAGGAAAGTGAATTCAATTATAGAAGAAGCAAGTCCTTTGACCAGAATTATCACAACCAGTGTTCTGATACTATATAGACAATAGTATCTAGAATGCCCTTTATCCCTTAATAATGTATTATTTAAATCAAAATTTAAATGTGTTTGGTATACCTTACTTTCCTTTTGAAAATTACTATCCATGAAATATTTTATGATGACCAGTAAGGTTTAAATAAGTAGTTCTATAGATATTTTATGGATCAACAAAAATATCCCACAATGGCAAAATCTTTCTGTTTCCAGGTTTAGTGTATTTCAACCAATTTCATTCGAACAGAAGATGTTGATTGAGGAGAATACTATGCAGTGGGCACTGGTCACACTAAATACCGCACACTTAGGGAACAACAGTATGTGAATAAGATTTTCTTTAATCCTAATCAGAGTCCAGAAATTAAACTTTTTCACTGTAACCTAATATTACAGAGTGAGTTGGAAGTTACCCACAAACATAAGCGGCAATGCGATTTTCATCATACTATCCTTTTTTTCACTCCCCAAATTCACCAAAGTAATCTTTAAATACAGATCTATCAAGCCATTAAAATTGTGAGAACAGATCTTCCAGAAGCACAAGCAAGAAGAGGTGAAGGAAGCAATGACCATTTTTTTCGACCTGGGGAGAACCCTGCCCCTAAATCTAACACTTACTTGAACTTGGTTATCCTTGATCAGCTTTCTTTGTCCCTAGGAACTGCTCCCATCTGAAGTCCTGACAGCAGCAGAGTAAAGAGCAAGCAGGCAAACCATCTATCAATGCCCTTCCTCACACCTGCTGGGTATTTTTAGGGCATGATTCTGCAGCCTGACCTTTTTGTTCTTTCTGAGAGAGAAATTCCGAGGAGATTGGCTGTCTCAGCCAGTGAGCAGGAGTCTGTTGAACTTCAGAGATGCAGCTGGCATTACTGTATTGACATCACAAGTACTAACATGTCTCGCCCTGAAAGGAACAGCAGATGAGCTGATATATACATTCCAGGTAAATTTTTTCTTAGTAAAGAACTATGATAAAGATATTTGTTTTGATTACTCACTTGCACCTGGAGGAGAGAATCCCTGGCCACACAAGTAAAAGGCAGTAATTCAGATTATACCTTCAAAGAAGTCTTCAGGAGATGATGGTGCCTTAGAGGAATCATGAAACAAAATGAGCAACTAGAACAGTTAAGAAAAAAGGCAGCACCATCTTCCAGACTGGGAGGGAGGAGCAAAAGCTTGAAAGATGAAAGAGAACAAAGTAAATTCTGAAAATTCAAAGTGTTCTACCATAAACGGAGTGAGAGAAAAGAAGAGAGAATGATGTGAGATAAACTGTGAAGAAAAACAAAGGAAAAATTATGAGGATTATAATTTTAAGGAATATAAAACATTTAATATATGAGCTTATCCACTCAAACATATGTATGTGTAATTGTTAAATAAAGTAGACATATGCAGATTGGCTTTAACATATGGCTAAAAAATAAGTATATACATGCATGAGTATATATACAAGTATATTTATGTGTACCTAATACTTCTATATACTTGTATATTCTTTCCATGCATATAGTGTGATACACATATGTGTAAGTGAAGATATATGCATATATTATTTTTATATCTACAAATACATATAATATTTCTATAAATCTCTCTATATGCAATTTTCTCTATTTGCAACAAATATTGAAGTTAACACATTATGATAAGTGTTAAAATTAAATTAGGTATGATGCATATTATAATTAGAAAGTTTATAATAAGAACTCAAAGTAGTAACAGAGTAGACTACATGATTATATTTGAGATTAGGATATAGAATTGACAGAATAAAATTTAACACATATAAAGACTCATTAATTCTCTGAGATTTAAATATTTGACTAGCTAGATGGATATTAGTTGACTTAAGGTATGACTTAAGGAAAAAGGGGTACTTTTAACATATAAGCCTTATAGAGTAACTTGGAATCTTCAAAGTAATCTTCAAATACAGATCTATCAAGCCACTAAAATTGTGGGAACAGATCTTCCAAGAGCACAAGCAAGAAGAGGTGGAAGAAGTAATGACCCTCTTCCTACGTAGGGAGAAGCCGTCCCTGAATATATGAGATAAACCCATATATTAAATGTTTTCTACCTAGGGAGAACCCTGTCCCTAAATCTAACACTTACTTGAACTTGGTGATCCTTGATCAGTTTTCTTTGTCCCTAGGAACTGCTCCCACCTGAAGTCCTGACAGCAGCAGAGTAAAGAGCAACCAGGCAAACCTGAAAGAAGCCTGAGAAAAAATTCCAAGGTGTGTCATGCCTGAGTCCTGTATGACCTCTCCTGTTCTGTACTGATATCTGCAAATTTGGGATAGCACTCAATGTCTGCCATCTAATCTGCTTTTCTTTGGGGGGGGGGGTCACACTGGTGATGCACAGGGGTTACTCCTGGCTCTGCATTCAGGAATTACTCCTGGTGATTCTCAAGGGACCATATGGGATGCTGGGAATAGAACCTGAGTAGGCCATGTACAAGGCAAATGCCCTATCCTCTGTGCTATCGTTCCAGCCCTCCACCATCTAATATGGTTTCTGGATCCGGGATCTTCTTGAGTTTTTCTGGCGAAGCTCTCATGGGCACAAAGTTGCATTGTTTGTTTATCATTGTCACACACAATAAAACATACACAATGAACACAGAGACACAGAGAATCTGAGGAAAGATCATGAAGCACACCACCACTGACGGTTTTATGTGTTTAAAACATATTCACAGTGATATGTCTGTGAGACAAAAGATTATGTATTATTCAAGTTCTAGTTTACTAAACTAGAATAAATCTCTGATTAAAAAAATGTTTAAATGGTCCAGAGAGCTTTGGACCAATAGTCCATATAGAGGGCAAGGTTGGATACTGGGCACTCTCTATGGTCTCTTGAACAACTCCTGAGTGCCACTGGGTGTGGCCTCAACACAAACCAGAGAAAGGGTTTTGAAATGGTAAATAGGGTTATTTTTTCCTAAAATACTGGTACTCTCTATTTTGTGCTGATTTATAGAACAAGCTTTCACATCTAAATTAGGAATGACTTCATATGTTGTTTCCATTCATGATATAATGAGTATCTGGCTTTTACTGTTTGTAGAGGCAATGTTTCAACACAACGTCCAGGAAAGTCTATCTTTAACAAAGCAAGATGGTTTATATGATCTCTAAAAATGATTTTTGATTGGGCCAGGGATATGACTCAACAGATTGGAATGCACACCTTCCATGCTCAAGGACCTGAATTTGATCTCCTGTACTTTCTGGTTTCTTGGGTACCACTGGATGTATCCCTGGTGGGTTCCTGAGCACTGCAAGGGTGACCTCAGTGTAGCCAGTACAAAAGCCTGCCTTTTAGGCCTTAGTATTAATGAAAGTTTCCCGAGGAATTGGCCCTGGGCCCCCTGAATTATGGAAAATTAAAAATGTCTTAGATATGCTTGACAATAACCATACTAGCAAAACTAATGATGAATAAAACCTCATCAGAATTGAAAACATACTCTCATAAATGTAAATTTTCCTTTCATCCAAATGCAATGTTAAAAGTATCTGAGCTTAGGCTTGGAATTCATTAATCTGAGTTGTCACTATAAAACTAGCAATAAAGAAAAGCTGTATGATGAACATAGTTTTCTTGATTTCTGATTAGTTTTCAGGGGACAAAGGTAGCACAATGGTTCCACAAATAGAAGAGACACAAGCACTGACTCACTCATCTGAGGCAAAGCCCAGGAAAAGGAGGAATCACCACAGGCACTAGTGTGCATACCTGAGCTAACAGTTGAATTTCTAAGAGAAAGTGGCTAACAAGAACATATAGAACTTAAAGAGACAAGCTGAAATTAGTTTGCTCCCACCTGAAGGATCCTAGGTGACCCCGGGTTACATCTAGTAATGGGGAAGGGACAAGTAGTGCTAGAGATTAAAGTAGGGTCCATCACATGCCTAACCCTATATTTACAGGTTGATTTTATTTCATTATGCTGGTGGGGAGAGACTGGGTTGCACCCAGTGGTTCTCAGACTTTATTCCTGGCTCTGCAGTCAGGGACCACTTCTGGTAGGACTCAGGGGACCATATATTGGTGCTGAGATCGAACCCAGGTCTGTTGTGTGCAAGGTAAGTGCCCTACCCACTGTAGTATCACTATTGATTTTAAATCTTACAACTTTATTCATTTTTATTAAAGACTTTACATAAAAATTGTGTATTCTTTATTTTAATTGTACTTTGTTTTGTTTTGGGGCCATGCCTGTTCAGGATTTACTCGTGGTGAGGCATTAGGAATTGCACCAGAGAAGACTGCATGCAAGTCAAGTGCCTTAACCCCCGTATGGTATCTCAAACTCATTTTGGTTTGCTGTGACATCTGGTGGTACTACTGGCTCTTTAGTCAGGGACCACTTTTGGTTATGCTGTCAGGGAACATGTAGAGTGCCAGAAATCACATCAGGATCAGCATTGTGCAAGGCAGCTGCCTTACCTCTGTGCTATCACTCCAGTGGCTAAGATTATGTAATTTTTAAACATTAATAATTTAAATTCTATATTTACAATTTAGACATATCTTTCTTTTGCCTGATTTCTTTGGTTAGGACTTATAGTACTATGTAGATAAAAGAATTGATAGCAGAAGAGTTTTTAGTTCTTCACCATTGAATATGTTAGCCGTAAACTTTCTGTGTAAAACTTTTATTATGTTGAGGTGATTTCACTTTATTGCTTTTTTGTTGTTTTTCTCATGAAAAAACTTTGTATTTTGCCATATTTGGCTAATGAGATGATTATTGACTTTATTATTTGTTCTGTCTCTGTGGTTATGCATTTTCTTTTGTTGGCTGTGCTTTTGTTCCTACGGCCAAGAACTCATTGTCAGAACCAAAATCATAAAACTTTCCCATTATGTTTTCCTCTAGGAATTTCATAATTTTATATCTTAAGGTTAAGTTAATTCCTGTTTGTAGTTTTAAATAAGCATCCAATTTTATTATTTTTAAATTTAGATCACTGTCACTGTCACTGTCATCCCGTTGCTCATCGATTTTTTCGAGTGGGCACCGGTAACATCTCTCATTGAGATACTTATTGTTACTGTTTTTAGCATATCCAATATGCATGGATAGCTTGCCAGGCTCTGCCGTGCAGGCTCCATACTCTCAGTAGCTTGCCAGGCTCTCCGAGAAGGGCGGAGGAATCGAACCCAGGTTGGCCGCGTGAAAGGCGAACGCCGTACCGCTGTGCTATATCACTGCCTCTTATTTATTTTATGTCATTGATGCCTCAATTATCTGAAAGTTCAATTGTTGTGAACAGTTATCCATAGATTGGTCATTTACAGAGATACCAGTTGATGCTATTGTTTGACAGAACTTCATGTGGCCTACACACCTAAAGGTGGTTCCTATCATGTGCTATGGATTTCTCTCAGTGTTTAATGACTATTTGTCATGAGAAAACACCCCTAGAACAAGTATTTCAAGAGACTCAGGAAGACTTGTATACTTTATTTTGGTCAACAAAACCTTATATAAGCATGCCAGTCATTAAAGCAGAATAGATTTAAAAGCTGAGGAATTCTAATCCAGTGTTTTAAGTGAAAATATCATAGAACTTTTAATATAAGATATAGTTTTTAATATCTATTTCATTGTTTTGATACATATTTCTTCTTTGGTTAAGTCATCTTACATTTTTTTAATTTATTGAATCACCATGAGAATAGTAACAAAGTTTTCCAGTTTAAGTCTTGGTCATACAATGATCAAACATCCATCCCTTCACCAGTGCCCTTTTTCCACCTCCAAGAACTCCAGTATATTCCCCATTCCACCCCTCCCCTTGCCTGTGTGGCAGATGATTTCCAATTTACTCTCTCTCTACTTTGATTACGTTCAATATTTCAACAAAAGACCCACCATTATTATTTGTAATTTTCCCCCAAGAATAAGACCTGCTGAAAACCCATCATTAAACAATTTGTTTTTCTATTGCTGATTATGAGGAGCATATGATGTCACGGACACGCGATTTTGGATTTCTGATATTTAGTAATTAAATCTGGAGGGATTTCTGCCAAAAAGCCACTGGGTTCCGAGATTGGTTTGTGTGCCTCTGGGATCATGGCCGTTCAGGTGCCAGAGGAGCCATTCATGGGCAGCAATTTGGGGTCTCGTCGGGGTGGGGAGAAGGGCCGTTTCCACCCCCAACCCCATGAGGCCCCTGTGTCTCATCACTGCAGGCTCATACCTGGCTGTCAAAGAGGCTCTAAAAGATAGTGGCCACAATGCCAACGGGGGAAAAGGCGGAAGGGACAACACCATTTCCCACCTGGGGTGGTATGGCACTGTAGTTTGATGCTCAGTACAGACACATTTCTGCCAAAAGCCGCTGGGTTCCAAGATTGGTTTATGTGCCTCTGGGATCATGGTCACTCAGGAGCTGGAGGAGCCATTTGTGGGTGGCAACTCAGAATCTCGTAGGGGCCAAAGTCATCTTACATTTTTACTAATTTTGATGAGCTCTGATCTATTATATTGATCCTAAAATTTATTTTAACTATTTTTCTAGTCACCTGTGTGTCTGCTTCTATCTTGATATCTTGATCACCCGTGTCTCTGCTTCTACTATCGATTGTCCCTTGTTATTGTTCAAATAGCATACAAATTCATGTATTATGTATAATAGCAGTTCTGCTTCTATGTCAAATTTTGCACATATAAAGGAATATTTGAAAACATTATACTTGTGATTGACATAAATGAATTTACTATGGGGAAGTTTTGAAGCATTAAATGAACAAGATGTTCCATTCCAACTGTGCATAAGTGTGTGTGAGAGAGAATACATATAATTACATATATATGATATTATCTTTTGATTGCTCTTCTTCAGAGACCTCATGAATAAAGTGATAAGAATACATGACTCAAATTCATGGAATTCAGCTTACCATGCTAATAGAAACCAATGTTGATTCCCTGACCAATTATCAACTAATGAATTATGTGATAACAAGATTCTCACATTGTATGCTTTTTTTATGGTGGGGATGTGATTTAATGTGATGTTTTATAAAATATGCTACTATTTAATAAAATGTTTGCAGTTTCACCAACAGCTCTGATTTTGACCAAGAAGGACCTTTCTTGTGAAGGAAAGCAATAAAAACACATTTTTTAAAAAAAATTTATCCTTTTATTGAATCACCATGTGGAAAGTTACAAAGCTTTCAGGTTTAAGTCCCAGTTATACAATGCTCAAACACCCATCCCTTCATCAGTGCACATATTCCACCACCAAGATTCACAGTATACCTCCCCCCAACCCCCACCTTCCCAGCCCCCCACCCTGCCTGTGTAACTGATAAATTTCACTTTACTTTCACTTTAATTTGATTACATTCAATATTTCAACAAGAAAAACTCACTATTATTATTTGGAGTTTCTCCCCCCTAAAGTCAGACCTGCTGAAAAGGAAGCATTTGATAATTTGTTTTCCATTGCTGAGAATGAAGAGATATGAAATAAAAACACGTTTTAAGTTTACTATTTCTACTGGCTTTATTAATTCATTATGGAAATATTTATTTTTTGTTTTTGTTTTTTTTTTTTTTTGCTTTTTGGGTCACACCCGGCGATGCACAGGGGTCACTCCTGGCTCATGCACTCAGGAATCACCCCTGGCGGTGCTCAGGGGACCATATGGGATGCTGGGATTCGAACCCGGGTCGGCCGCGTGCAAGGCAAACGCCCTACCCGCTGTGCTATCACTCCAGCCCCAATGGAAATATTTATTGTATTTCTTCTAAAATCAGAAAATATTCTATATGCTTGCAATACAACAGTAGTAAGTAAAAGCAATAAATGTGTTATCATAAAAAACTTACATAGCTATTTGGTAAAGGAATATGGAGGCAATAAACAAAGGATATATGTGTTGGTACCTAAGCCTCAAACCAGCAATTAATATATGCCACACTTTCATAACTAGGGCACATGAGTTTGGGAATCAAGATGTTGATCTGCATGCAGTATCTTCTGCAATTAAAACTTCAAACCACTCAAACTATTATTTCTTCTCATCTTTTAACTAAGAAATATACTCATTTACAAGTTTAGTTCCTAATAGTAAATATGTTGATCAAAAGATAAACAATAGTTCAATTGAACTGAATATTAAAATCATGATTCAACCATTTTGATATATTTGTGCTACCAAAATAACAGATAAAAATTACTATGATTAATTCTTATTATTAAAGGAAATTAATTTTATAATAGGTTTGTTTAGAACAGAAATTCCTTTGATATGCCTCCCAAGTCTATTATTTTGTTATCATTTTGTGTTTCAGTGTCATTTGAAATGGCAGAACTCAGCCTAAGAGCAAAGGCTATCTCTTTTTCTGGTTTCTTTGAAATATATGACTATCTATTTTTTTCCAAAATGAAAGAGAAGTTCTGCAATGCTTTGTTTTGTTTTTCAATTTTAAGCCACACTTGGATTATTCTTAGGGTTTACTACTGGCTCTGTGCTAAGATTAACTCTCCTGTTATTGGGGGACCATATGTGGTGCTGGAGATTGAATCTGTGTCAGCCACATGCAAGTCAAGCAAATTTCCTGATGTACTCCAGCCCCATGTGATGATTTTTAAGTGACCATACCAAAGAAAATTACAAACATATAATGTAACAGACTTTCAGTAGAAGTCCTTCTGTCATAATAGATTAAAAATTAGCCTTATGATAAAAATTTTCTGGGAAAAACTAAAGTTAAAAGATTACATTTTCTTTTTAAAGGGGTCAATGCCTACATCATCGTGGCCCCAGATTATAGGGAGAAGAAGAAAGAAATTGAGTGGAAAGTGTGGGGAAGAAAAGACAGATGAGAAGCAACAGGGACCCAGGATCACAGGAATTCTTATACATCAGTGGTATTAAGGAATGATAGAATTAAATATCCAAACCACAGAGTTAGCACTGAAATCACGAGACCCAAACTTTTACAACCTAACTTGAAAAGGTGCCTGTGAAAATGATAGGCTGGGGTTAGGGAATAGGGGATGGAGCCTGGGAACACTGGTAGGGGAAGTTGACACTAGTGGCGGGATTGGTATTGAAACATTGTATGCCTAAAACTCAACCATGAATAACTTTGCAAATCATAGTACTTTAATCAAATAAGAAATTTTAGATTTATTTATTGCACAAAAAAGATCTACAAAAGTATAAATACTTACATTAATTTTATGGACACAGTGTTTCCACACTATCTGTAGCACTGTCATCCCTTGCTCATCGATTTGCTTGAGTGGGCACCAGTAACGTCTCCACTGTGAGACTTGTTGTTACTGTGTTTGGCATATCGAATACACCACGGGTAGCTTGCCAGGCTCTGCCGTGCGGGCGGAATACTCTCGGTAGCTTGCCGGGCTCTTAGCAAATTATTGATAACAAACTATCATACAAATTATTACGAGCCAGCCATGGGGACAGACTTAAAGAGTGGTTGGGAAAACTGGAGAAAATGGAGACAACGGTGGAAGAAAAGTGGAGGGAAGGTGTTGTGATGGTGGGACTGGCGTTGGGAGATAGACAGCCAGCCTGCCACCCAGAGACACGTGCTGACCCAGTCTGGCCGCGCCTCCTGCTGGGGTGCTGTCCTTGGGGGCCGTGTTGCATCTGAGAAGAGGTGAGGACTCAGCTGTGAGGCCGCCACCACCAGGATGAGCGCCATAAAAATGTAGAAACTGCTCATGCAGACACCTCCTTTCAAGGACCACATTCATGCCAGAGGGAAAAGCTGAAGCCTACTTTCAAAAGGAAATACGTTTCCTGGAAAGCAAGACCCAGTAAGAGGAGTCTGGGGCCAGATCCCCACAGGCAAAGCATCGCTGCACCCTGAGCCACCCTGGGCCCTCAGCAGGAAGTACGGTGCTTCTGCCTTTCTCAAGTTCTCTGTTTTCGTCTTTTCCTTCGTCTTTTCCTTTGCTGGATTTTGGGCCACACCAGACAATGCTCAGGACTTCCTCCCTGGCTCTGTGCTCAGGGATCACTCCTGGCCAGCCCAGGCAATCAAGTGCTGCCCATCAAGTTTTCTAAATGTAGCAAATCAACAGTTAAGAGTTTATAGGCACAGACCTAGCTGATGGTGTTTTGCTGTTGTTGATTGTTTTGTGTTTTTTGGGAGGAGGGGTGGGGCTATAAGAACTGTTCTCAGCACTCAAAGCTTTTGATATCAACTCCAGATTACCCCAAACATTTTACCCATCAAAATAGAGTTCCTGTGCTGAAGAGGAGCCCGCAGTGGGCCACCTGGTTGAAGTGGGAAACAGAATCAACTACCCATTCTCCAGCCCACTCCCATGAAATGGCCTTTCATCATTTTTTTTTTGGGGGGGGGGTTTGCCACACCTGCAATACTCAGGATACTCCTGGCACTGCACTCAGGAACTGATCATATGGGGTGCTAGGGACTGAACCAGGCCAGCGACATCCAATGTCGTAGCTCTATACCCTCTGTATCTGGCCCTCCTGTTCTTTAAAAATAGGAGGCAGTCCGAGGGGCTGGAGAGAACACAACAGCTAAGATGCTTGCCTTGCACAGTTAACCCAGGTTCAAATCCCCGGCACCAGAGAATCCCCCTGAAGCCCCACCAGGATTGATCCCTGATTGCAGACCCAGAAGGAAACCCTGAGCATCACCAGGTGTCCCCCAAACAAGAAACAAAGCAAAACAGGAGAGAGGGGGCCCTTAAGCCACACCCAAAGTGCCCAGCACCTGGGGTCTCGCCTGCACCGGCCCGGGGCGCACTCCCTGCCCCAGCTCCCACCATCAGCGCCTTTCCTCTGCTGCCTCGGTGACGGTGACGGGGGGCACACAGGCCTGGATATGGTACTCGCACACAGTGACTGTGGCGACGCCAGGGAGGGAGCCTGAGAGAGCCGCACCCAAAGAGTTATCAGCACTTGCGCTGCAGGGCGGGTGGCCCCTGATCTCTCACTGTGTGTTCCTAAAGGCCAACTGCCTGGGAGGCGCTCCTCGCTCCACCAGGTCAGCTCAGGAGGGCCGCGGCTCTGCCCAGCGTGCCCAGGGCATCACTCTGCAACACGTCCCGCCCGGCATGCCTGCAGGCTGCCCCTACGCCCCCGTGCCAGCAGGCCCTCCAGTGATGGCGTATGGCACGGCACGGCTGCCAACTGTGACGGTGTCGCAGGCTTCCCCTTTCCTATCAATCCATTTAAAATCCACTCAGTGTTGAACTAATCCAGAGAACCGACAACTTTAGATTGAATTTCTCTCCATTATTTTTAGTGCCCTCGCCTGCCTGGTTTTTACGATTCCGAAACCTCCCGTGCTCTAATCTGACTCCCTGTGGCTCTCAAGCAGAGTTTTCTTCTCTTTCTTCGGAGGTGTTTTGGAGCCACAGTCCTGGTGCCAGGGATCTGAACCCAGGTTGTGGCTGCCACGGGCGCCTGCAAGGCAAGAGTAGGTGCCCCCCCCACACACACACACATACACCTGACAGCTCCGCAGTGTTCTCCCTGAGTAGGTGCTAAAATCCTGTACGTGAAGACAGAACAGTGTCTCCAGAAGGTCACACTTACTAACCACTGGCACACAAGCCTGACTTCCAAAGCGCAATGTTAGGGGGCCAGGTGATAGTGCCGCTGGGAGAGTGCTCACCTTGCATGTGGCTGACCTGGATTTGATCCCCGGCACTACATCAGAATCCCCTGAGCCCTACCAGGGTAAGCCCTGAGCACAGTGGGCCCCCAGGTCCCACCCAGCCACAGCCCCCCACCCCCGGCACAAAGTCACAACTCTAAGTACTTTAAACTTGACTTGAGTCAAGTTTCAAGATGAATCTTAAAGGATGACTCATCCCTGCCCTCCAGGAACTGAGAGTGGAGGACAAAGGAATTAACTTAAACCAAACTAAGTTCAAAAGAGCAGAATCAAAACTCAAAATCAAAGAGCCAGAAAGCTACAGGACAAACGCCAACTAATATTTTAAGAGGTCAGTGTAGGTGTAAAATAGACCTACCTCTACCAGGCACAGGAGGGAATCCAGTTTTCCTTTTACTTATTTTTTAATTTGGGAAGCACCCAGAGGAGTGCTCAGGGCTTACCCCTGGCGGGCTCAGGGGACCCTATGGGGTGCTGGGGATCAAACTCAGATCGGCTGTAGCAAGACAAGTGCCCTACCCAAGGTCCTGATGCTCTGGGTCAGAATCATTACAGCCTAACATGCCAGAACAAAGGAAAGTCTGAACGAAGCCGCTGACTGCCAGCTCAGGTTTAAAGCCCACAAGACATTCTGGGAACAATTTCACCAGCAGAAATAGGCCCAGATTCTAAACACAAAGTTAACATATTCTGCTTCAGAAACAACTTCTGTGACCCTCAAGGAGCACCCATGTTGGTAAGGGAAAAGGCTGAAAGCAAATAACAAGCGTTGGACAAGATGTGAGTACTTGAACAGCCTACACAGCTGGTGGAGCGTAAACTGGTAGAACAACCTTTACAGAGTGGGTAGGGGAAGAGGACTTCCCAGGCTGGGCTCAGGACCATGCCCCGCAGTCTCAGTGAGCCAGGCAGGAGGGTTCAGTGGTCAGGCCCAGCTGTGCTGGGGACCCTAAGGGCCTAGAGGGCCACACCCAAGATGCTGCGGGTGAGGGGCCAAGAAAGTGTCAAGGACAGAACCTGGTCCCTTGCACACTCAGAGCTCACCCTCACCGAGCTCTTCCTGGGGGTGAGGGGCAATAAAATTTCCTCTTTCCTTGTCATTGTTGTTTTGGCCCACACCCTACAGTGCTCTGGGCTTACTCCTGGCTCTGTGCTCAGGATCACTCCTAGTCATGCTCAGCGGATCAGCCCATCTACGACTGCTCCAGTCCCAGGATTACTTTTTTCTTTTGGGGAAGGGTGGGGATACTCCTGGCTCTGCACTCAGGAGACCATATGGGTGCTGGGGAATCAAGTCCATGTCAGCCATGCGCAAGGCAAACGCCCTACCCACTTGACTACGCTCTGGCTCAGATTACCCTTCTCTAATTCACCCAGTCTTAGGATTCTGTGATGGCATATTAGTGGACACAGATTCCAACCCCGAAACTCAGGTCTCCATTCTCCTCAATATTAAATTCAAAAAAATTTACATCACTGTCATATCGTTGCTCATCGACCTGTTGGAGTGGGCACCAGTAACGTCTTTCATTACCACACTATCTACCACCAAATATTTTTAAGTATTTATAGGGCTAAAAATTAAATTATCATTAAATTACCTTGCCATTAAGATAAAAATTGCAAACAATTTAAAGACTCAAACTGATCTCTGAGTCTTACAGAGAACTATCAATGCATGAGCAGTTCTAATAATTCTGTAACTATTGGCAAGGAAGTGGGGGAAGTGGGTGGTTTCCTCTACAACTTCAGGAAAATATTATTTCTCTTTTTGTACTGCATGTGCCTTATGCTTGTTGAAAATATCTTATTTATTAATTTCTCATGGTAGTATTTTATTTTAGCTTACACAATTTTTTTTTTCTTTTTGGGTCACACTCAGTGATGCACAGGGGTTACTTCTGGCTCTGCACTCAGGAATTACTGGGGTGCTGGGGGACCATATGGGATGCTGGGAATCGAACCCGGGTCGACCGCGTGCAAGGCAAAAGCCCTACCTGCTGTACTATCACTCCAGCCCCATCACACAATGATTTTAAAGATATGCAAAAATAAGACTGGAGAAATTATACAGAGGTTGAAGCATTTGCTTTGCATGCAGCCAAACCACTGATCTCTAGCATCTCATATGGTGTCCCAAAACCCAGCATTGATTTCTGAGCACAAAACCAGGAGTAAGATCTGAACAATGATATGTATGGCCTAAAAAGCAATTCAAACCAAAAAATATATATTAATATATATTAATATATATATAATTATATATGTGTATATAATATTATTAATAAGTATATTTGTAGCACTGTAGTAGAGTTGTCCCATTGTTCATCGATTTGCTCGAGCGGGCACCAGTAACGTCTCCATTGTCAGATTTGTGGTTACTGTTCTTGGCATATTGAATATGCCATGGGTAGCTTGCCAGGCTCTGCCATGCTGGTGGGATACTCTAGGTAGCTTGCTGGGCTCTCTGAGAGGGACGGAGGAATCAAACCCCAGTCAACTGCATGCAAGGCAAATGCCCTATCCACTGTGCTATTACTCCAGTTTGAGTATATGTATTAATATAATGTTTCCACTATCCAACTGTAATACATTTAGCTTCTTGGCAATTTCAGTTATTTATTTTTAATTTTTATAAGTCTTATTTTAATAAAATAGCTCTCAATACTTTATTACATATAATATTTAAATACTCAGCCCACCAGTGAGCATATTCCCACCACAATAAGAGGGAAGTGTGTGAAGGTTGTTGTACTTCATTCTGGAGCCATTTAAGTCCGTATATAAGAGAATACAAGCAAGTATGTTAAAACAAACAAATGTGTACTACTTTAGGTACATCAGTGGGCTGGAGTGCAAGAGGTCATGTGGCTGTGAATGCAGCTGCATGCTCCAGGAAATACTGCATCGCTCTTTTCTGGGAGCTTTATTTTATAGTCTCTGGATCTTGGCTGTTGATGAGATTACATTGTGCCACCAGGAACAAATTGTGGGTGTGACTGCCAAGCTACTGGAAAACTGGGAATCTGGGTGGAGGAGGCTGAGTTTGGATCTGAGCAGGCTTGGAGATCTCAGCCACTGATCCCGCATACCTGGATTCCTCTGTTGGATTCTTCATGGGTTATTCTTGTCAATTTTAGACTATTCCCCACCCACTTCCTTCCCATGTTGCTTCAAAGCAAATTCTAGACATTAGATAATTTCATTAATGTTTTAATCAACATATCTGAAAGAGACTTGTTCTAAGCATAGCTACAATATTTTTATTATACCTAAAAATTAGTAATTCACTATTACCATATGACTCACAGTCAGTTTTTCATATCAATCACGCACAAAAATGTCCAACTTATTCAATAGTTTGTTGACTTTAGTAGACATCCAGGTATGTAAACTGGTTGTAATTGGCTGAGATGCCACATATCTCAAATCATAGGCACTTCTTCCATTGCATTCCTATTATTTCTTGCAATGTATTTATTGAAAATCTTGGATTATTAGTTCTCTAAATTTTTGTGCCACATTTCCACATTTTGTTGATTGAGCCATCATTTGTTAGTATACTCTTCTTCTATTTCCTAAAATCGAGGTTAAAATGCAAGTTTAATCAGTTTATGTTTGTTGTTCCATTTTATTTTTCAAATATTAAATATAAGATTTTTTCATATATATTTGATACTGCGTATATTCAAGAAAATTATATTAAGAAACTAATAAGAATTACTTATGACTTCATCAGTTGCAAACTGATTATAGAAAATTTTGAGAGGAAAACTATATACTCGAGGCAGTGTTGGTTTTCATGTATTCAAGAAACAAAATTTCTCTAAACAAAATTATAAATATGTCTCTTATCACCTGTGATTTGGATACTCTGTCTGAATAAAGTGGAGTAATTATTGCTTGGCCCAAAGAGGCAGAATATATGGAGTTAATTAATGCCCAAGTGGGATGAAGTCTTATAAATTTTCTATGTATGGTTTAATACTTAAGAAAAGGATATATTGATTTATGTTAAAAACATAGTATCACAAGCAAAGGTGCTTGGGAAGACCTATATCACATTGTTTATGGATGCTTAAGATGGTCTCAGCCAAACTGACCTACATATTGAAGAAAGTGATAAATCTGAAAATCATAGTTAAGATTCTTTGTGACTTTGTGACTAAGATTAAAGTTGAAGATGTCTAAGTATCATGTATTCAAGTTGTGACTTCATCTTATACTAAGTAACCTTATTATATTAATGTTTAACTTGATAAAATATATTTTGAAACATTGTTTTGTCTCTAGAAATAGGGTAAACCTTAGCCTAATGATCAGAGGTTTTTCAGAGAATAAAATTTAAATCTGACCTGGAAAAATTCAGTCTCAGACTCAGCGCTCAGCTTATCCACTTACCTTTTTAGCATACAATATAAGATAATAAGTAGTATGGAGTAACTCATTGCCATAGTTGAGACCAAAATTGTTATTTCCCAAATCCAGTTATTGTACACAAGATAAAATGGATCTGAAATAAAAACTTAAGAAAGCACAACATGAGGAAATGGAGGAACTAAGGTATTGCTTGAGTGGGAACTTTAAGAAATAACATTAGTATTCTGGTTGTACTAAATTATTTAAAAATAAATTAAGAATTTATTTTTTACCAGTCACTGTTTTACTAACCAAAAAGATAAATTTAATTACAACTATATACAATATATTCTTCAGTAATATTCTTTTCTTATCAACTTTGAATTGACTTTATGGCGAGGTAAAACCTTGGGGTATTTTTATTATAGTTTGTATAATAGCGTTACAATGATGTTAAAGTCTAGAGACTGATATATAAAGTTTTTGTACACTCCTGCCACCGAAGTACAGTATCCAAGATTGATCAATTGATATTGTGCATATCCTTGATTTTTTTTTCTCTGATGCCCCAGATGAGTGAGATCTTCCTGTATTTATCTTCTGCTTCTTGCTAATTTCACTCAGCACGATACACTACAATTCCATTCAAGTTGCTGTGAACTGCAAGACTTAATGTTTGCTAGCGGTTGAACAGTATTTCACTGTGTATATATACTACTGCTTCTTTTTCTATTTATTTATTGTTGGATTTGGGGTTATTTCATATCCTAGCTATTGTAGTAAGAACTGCAATGAACATAGGTGTTTGTATACTTTTTAAAATGTTTTTGTGATTAGGGTATAGATACCAAGAAGTGGGATAACTGAGTCAAATGGAAATACATTCTTACATTTTTAGTTTCTTTTTTTAATAAAACTCCATATTACTTTATATAGACTGGATCAGGTGTCATTCATACCAGCAGTGAATGAGGGTTTTCTTTTCACCACTCCCCAACAATATTTGCAATTTTCAGAGTGATTTTTTTGATACATGACATTCTCACTAGTGTGAGGTGATGTCTTGCTTTTATTTTTGATTTGTGTTTTCCTAATACTAAACTGCAGTGAATATTTTTTCATATGCTTACTGGCCATCTGTGTGTCTTCTTCATGGTGGACATCTTTGTTCCTCACTTGTCCCCACTTTTGATGGGATTATTCTGTTTTTTCCCCCTGGGTTTTGTGAGTGTTTCTATATGTCATCTTCCAGGCAGTTGGGTATTTTTTTTAATTAATAGTTTATTTTTAATTACTGAGTCAATGTGAGGGTACAGTTACAGATTTATACATTTTTGTGCTCATGTTTCTCCCTTACAAAGTTTGATAACCCATCCCTTCACCAGTGCCCATTCTCCACCACCAGTAAACCCAACATCCCTCCCCCCTCCCCAGTCCCGTCTCCCCCCCACCCCACACTGCCACTATGGCAGGGTATTCCCTTTTGTTCTCTCTCTCTGATTAGGTGTTGTGGTTTGCAATAAAGGTGTTGAGTGGCCATTGTGTTCAGTCTCTAGTCTATATTCGGCCCGCATCATCTTTCCCCCCCATGACCTCCAACCACATTTTACTTGGTGTTCCCTTCTCTGAGTTGCCCAGAATGAGAGACCAGCCTCCAAGCCATGAAGACAACCTCTTGGTACTTATTTCTACTATTCTTGGGTGTTAGTCTTATAGTCTATTATTCTATATTCCACAGATGAGTGCAATCTTTCTATGTCTGTCTCTCTCTTTCTGACTCATTTCACTTAGCATAATACTTTCCATGCTGATCCACTTATATGCAAACGTCATGACCTCATTCTTTCTAACAGCTGCATAGTATTCCATTGTATAGATGTACCAGAGTTTCTTCAACCAGTCATCTGTTCTAGGGCACTTGGTTTTTTTCCAGATTCTGGCTATTGTAAACAGTGCTGCGATGAACATATAAGTGCAGATGTCATTTCGACTATACTTTTTGGCTTTTCTGGGATATATTCCCAGCAGTGGTATTGCTGGGTCAAATGGGAGCTCAACCTCTAGTTTTTTGAGAATCGTCCATATTGTTTTCCAAAAGGGCTGAACTAGCCGACATTCCAGTTGGGTATATGTTTATTCTAGCCAGAATTTCCTTTGCCATGCAGAAAATTTTCAAGTTAATATAGTACCATTTGCATATATTTATCTTTGTTTCCTTTGCCAGAGGAATCAGTTAATTGATGACCACTTTGATGTCCACATCTTGGAGAGTTCTGAAGAGTTCTGCCTCTGTTTTCTGTGATTTATTTTATGAAAATCTTTGGGTAACTATGGGTGGCTTCAATATATTTGTACTTGGAAGAATGCAATCTTTTGGTAGGGGCTAATAAAACTGCCATGTAAATAATAGACTTCCAAAACAGTCTATGTCCTTATCTCTAAAACCTGTGAATATGTTACATTACTTAGGGAGAGATACTGTGCAATATCATTAAGGTAATGCAACTTAATATAAGGTTATATTTAACTGAACCCAATGAACATTTAAAAACAGACACTTTACTGGCTACAATCAGAAACATTAAGGAAGATAACAGAGATTCAAAAGGTGAAAAGCATTTGAGTCATCATTGCTAGCAGAGCCACATGTAAAGCATGTGAAGAAATCCAGGTTCTCAGCTCACAGTAAGCAAAGAAGTAGGCCCTTAGTCCTAAAAATGCATGAACCTAAAATGCCTAATAATTTTGGACTTGAGTTAGTTATTATTCTCATGAATAATCTATCCTGTGGAAAAATTTGTTTCTGTTTTTTAGACTGAGAAAATGGAAAGTAAATTATCTGGTCCTAAAACATTATGGTCCAATAGTCAAAAGATAATAGCTATAAACATTTTCAATGACGTATAGAGAAAATGGGAAAGAAAAAAGTAGTTATTGTTCCCAGAAAATTTTAAAATTCAACAAGGAGAGTTCCATTGGGTTTCAAGGCTTGTGGGTAATCATCTGTGACATGACTCTGGCCTCTGGACTATGACTTCATCCTTGGACTGTGTTTTCATCTTTCTTGAAGAGTAGTATATATGTAGTAGGCTGAATAATGGAAACCCCCCAAATATTCAATAGCTAATCTTTGGAATCCTGCATGGTACTTCTTGTGGTAAAAGAATATTTGCAGGAGCTAGAGAGATAGAAAGTCAAGGAGCTTCCCTTGCACTTGGCCAATCTGTGTTTGATCCCCTGGCATCCACCTGGTCCTCTGAGCACAGAGCCAGGAGTAAGACCTGAACACTGCAAGTTATGGGGGAGGGGGAGAAGAGTATTTTCAGACATCAATAAATTAATAAAGTTGAGATGGGGAGATTATCCTAGATCATCTGGGTGTGCACATTATGCCACTAGCCTGGAAGATGGAAAAGTAGCCATGATGCAAAATTTGTAAGGAATACAGCTCTAGAAACTGAAAAGCAAAAATTAATTGTTTCTCAAGACATTTTTCAGGGAATATAGCTTTTACAACACTTTTGATTCATCCAGTAAAATTCATTTTAGACTATGAATTGTCATCATCATCATCATCATCATCATCATCATCATCATCATCATCATCATCCTGTTGATTGTCAAATTTCTTGAGCGGTTTCAGTAACATCTCCATTTGCCCTAGCTCTGAGATTATAGAAGCCTCTTTTATTCTTGTCCTTCCCAATAGTGCATTGGAGGCTCTTTCAGGGTCAGGGGAATCATCATTATTTGGTGATAGTCAGGGTCAACCATCATTATTACTGGTTTTGGCAAATGAATACACCATGGAAAGTTTGCCAGGCTCTCCCATGAGGGCAGGAAACTCTCGGTAGTTTGCCAGGTTCTCCAAGAGGGAGAACTAGGCTATGCGGTCACGCGCTTCCAGGAGTTTGGTTTTATAGTCTCTGGATGTTGGCCATTGATTGGATTGGCACCGGGGGCAGTTTCTGGGTGTGACCACCTAGCTACTGGAAAACGGGGGATTTGGGCGTAAGAGGCCCAGTCCCGATCCGAGCAGACTTGGAGATCTCAGCCTCTGGTCTGACACACCTGGGTTCCTCTGCCGGTTCCTTCATGTGTGAGGCTCGTCCAAATGTGTGGAGAGGGGCCTTGAGCATGGCTGTGGCTGGGTTCTGGAGGTCTTTGGCTGTGGGGACTCTGCTCAGGGCCGGGAGGGAAACTCAACCCACCCTGGAGTGAGTGAGAGCATAGTGTGTAGGGCATTTGCCTTGCACACGGTTCGAATCCCAGCATCCCATATGGTCCCCCAGCACTGCCAGGGGCAATTCCTGAGTGCAGATCCAGGAGTAACCCCTGTGCATCACCGGGTGTGACCCAAAAAGCAAAAAAATAAAAGAAGTCTATGAACTAGATGAAAATAAATGTGTGCTGATTTAATAAATTAAAATTGTGATAGTTTAATATAATGGAAATAGAAAATTAAAATAACATCTTGTCTCAGGTCTGAAAATTTTGACAATTTTTGATAATTTGATCAAAAATCTTTTATTATATCACTTATCTGTACCTATTAGTTCAAGTTGGCTCTACAACTACTAGGAGAACTTTTGCTAGAGCCTGAATGGTCCCATGTGTCGTAGGTTCAGACTCTACTAGAGAGGTGAGTGTTCCACAATCTTTCATGGGTCATATAATTTTTATTCTAGGCTTTTTCAGACACTGGAGAAAGCACTCATATTATATGCCTAATATAATATAATTATGTAGCCTTCAGCATGATTAAACACTTTAATATTTTGATCCTTCCAAGACTCTTATGAAAGATTGTTCAAACACATCCTTGAATTTCTCTCCAGAGTAAACGATCCTAAATTTGGATCGCCCAGTAAGCATTGTTTGTAATCTGAATCACTGAGATTGCCTCACATAAAGTCCTGATTTCCTTTTGTTTGACAGATGTTTCATCAGTTTTTCTTGTTTCCACTTACATTTTACTAAAAAGAGTACAAATAAATTTTATCACAGCTTCAACTATTTGAAGCTGTCTGAATATCTCCTCAGTTAAGTGCTTACAAATAATGTTTTTTTCACAAAAATGTAGGACTCAATTCAGTTTAGTATTATGCCATTATTAATAGAATAATCTTCTGGTTTCCAAAAACACACTCCTCTTTCCTTGGGACCTTCCAACTGCAACTTCTCTACGTTGACTATATTTCTATTGTTACTTACGATGATTTGAACGTTACATAAGATGTTTCTATACCATGCTTCTCAATTTCTTTATACCTTTACCAGCTGTACTTTGGCACCCACATTTTTACTGTCAACCCATTTAAGGCAATCTAGAACTTTCTAGATAATTTCTCAAAAAATTTACAGCTTTTGACTTACTCAGTTCCAAATCGACTTCCACACTGAAAATATTTACCATGATAATAGACCTCTTCCACATATAGAACATATACTGTATCACTGCCAGGATCTGCCATGCATGTGAGATTCTCTCGGTAGCTTGCCGGGCCCTCCGAGAGGGGCGGAGAAATTGAACCCGGGTCAGTTGCTAGCTATCCATTATTGCTCTAATAAACCACCATAATTTTTATTGATGCAAAACAAAATGAATTAATTTTGTTTATTAATTTATTATTTGTTTTATTATTGTTTTATTATTTATTATTATTATTAATTTATTATTTGTTTTATTGATGCAAAACAAAATGAATTAATTTTCATATATTTCTGATCAGAAATATATGAAAATCAAGATATTAAGGGATGCATAAGACTTGCGTTCAATTCTCTGGTAAAGGGCATAGCCAACTTAGCACCTGTTGATGTGGCCCTGATGGCACCCAATACTGTTGGACCTGAGCAACACCACATCCCAAGATCTTAGAATTCAGCCATCCTGCCTGGTGGCCAAGTATCACTAGGAGTGGCCTCAGTGCCCCCCATTCACAGCTCTGCTTGGAAGATCAAAACATAAAATCAAGCTATCATCAGTTCTATAATCTCTCTGGGGAAGAATCCTTTTGTTTCCTTCCATGTTTAAAATACTGTTATTATGCATTCAGTATTCTTTCCGTGTCTTTCTTTAGAGGAATGAGATAGGACATACCCAACAGTTCTCAGGCTTACTCTGGCTCTGTACCCAGGGTTTATTCCTGGCTGTGCTCAGGGGAACATGTACAGCACTGGGCATCACACTGGGGTCAGCTGCATGCAAGCAGGTTTCTTAACCCATGTGCTATCTCTGGGGACTTTACTTCCATCTTTCTTTATCTGTTCTCTTTGACTCAGATCCTTCAACCTCCCTTTTTAAAATTTTTTTAATTGAGTCACCATGTGGAAAGTTACAAAATTTTCAGGCTTAAGTCTCAGCTACACAATGCTCAAACACCCATCCCTTCACCAGTGCACATATTCCACCACCAAGAACCACAATAAACCTCAACCTCCCTTTTATTTTGTTTTACTTTGTGGCCACACTTGGTGGTGCTCAGTGTCTACTCCTGGCTCTTCATTCAGCGATCACTACTGCCTGTGCTCAGAGAACCCGATGGGGTGCCAAAGGTGGAGCCAGACCAGCCCTTAATTCTTTTTCTTTTGCTTTTTGGGTCACACCCAGCGATACACAGGGGTTACTCCTGACTCTGCACTCAGGAACCACCCTTGGCAGTGCTCAGGGGACCATATGGGATGCTGAGAATCAAACCCAGTTGGCTGCATGCAAGGCAAACACCCTACCTGCTGTGCTATCGCTCCAGCCCCCTTAATTTTCTTAAGAAAATTATGAACTTAATATTCTCAATTCCTTCTTACTTTGTAAGGCAATATATACAAATTCTTGGGAACTACAACACAGAAACATTTATAAGTCCATATGTAGCCTGCTATTTGGTTATTTGGGTATCCCAAAGAGGAATCGAAAGAGCTATGCTTGGAATATCACATTTCACTCAAGTGGGAGAAGGAATCCGGAGTTCCTACTTCCATCAATGATCAAGACAGGGACGCTGTCTCATTTGCCAAGGCATTGAAAATCAGATGGGCTGGACAAGTAATGTGATTTAAAGATGACCGCTGGACTAGAGCTGTTACAGACTGGATTCCACAGGACATCAAAGCATGGCCGCCCACTTACAAGATGGTCATATTTATTCCTTAAAACCCTAAATGGATGGTTTGAGGCTCTTTGTGTTCCTGGAGTGAGCAGATGCCATTGGGCTACACTAGTATGTGACAGGGATGAATGGAGATGTTACTGGCACCCGCTAGAGCAAATCGAAAATCAACGAGATGACAAGTGATACAAGTGATTTAGCCTACTAGAAATAATCTATGTGATAGCCAAGAAACTTTAAAGATAAATGTTCTTCTCCCCAACATACAAAATAGATAAAATAACTACAAAAGAAAAATGATACACTTGAAAATATGTATTAGCCAAGATCAGAAACAACCTGAGTATCCAGTGACAGATGAATATATACATAAGCTGTGGTGAATATATACATAAGCTATATTCATAACCTACTAAACTATAACAAAAGTTGAAATCTTGCCTTTTCAAGCAAAACGAACCAAAAGGTGGAAAAAAATGAAAAATTGCTGAATTGTTTAATTTATACAGGTTTTTAAAAGTAGGCAATATATGAGACTATGAACAATTAAAACAAACTCTGACAAATGAAGTAAAGTTACTTAAGGAGGGGAGTGGAAGAAAGGGGTCATATACTGTGGTAGAAGGACAATGAGATTTTGTATCACCTGGGCATGGTGTGGTGACATTTTATCCCTATAACATTAGACATTTACACTCCAGAAAATTATGGTTAGCTCAATAAATAAATAGTAATTTAAAAACAAACTTTCTCAGAGTATAATAAGCTGCTTGGATGGAAAATATGATAAATGAAAAATATAAATATTACAGATAAAAATACTATTTTCTTAGTTATATTAAACATAAATGATAAGGTAAAAGCAAATATTTAACAATATTTTAAATTTGGCTCAAACATCTGCTGTCTACAATAAGATTTTACTTTTCAGGCACATAATTTGAAAGTTAAAGAGGGCAAAGTTATGCTACTAAAAAGAGACAAAATGCGAAAAGGTGCTACTAGAAATAAAGAAGGACATTTTATAATATTAAGAGTCAAACTCTAAGAAAGATAAAATATGATAAAAATATTGCAACTAACAACAGTATTAATATACATATGTAAAGCAACGAAATACTCTAGAGTTTTAACAAGTGTTTAATAAATACTACCCAGTATAGATAGCATACTAAATTATTAACAAAGCCCCAATAAATTTAAATAAATTTATATAATAAAAGCAATTTTATTATATAAATCACAACAAAACTGTGATTAAAATATAAATCAATAAAATAATAAATTTGGGATGTAAAACTGTGTGGGATAAATATACTTCTAAATTCCAAAGTATCTATGAAAAACTCAAAGAAAATTACAAATTGCCATTAGAATTATAAAAATTAGAGCATAAGGTACAAAAAATGTATGGGAAACAGATAAAGTGGCACCCAAGGTTATAGCTATGAAAGCCTACATTAAAAAGATAATTCCCAAATAATAAGTTATATTTGCACTGTTAGGAAGAGCCTCACGCATAAAGGGACCAGCAGAGGAACCCAGGGGCTGAGATCTCCAAGCCTGTTTGGATTGGAACTGGGCCCTCTCCACCCAGATTTTCCAGGAGCTTGGCAGCCATACCCACAAACTGCCCCTGGCACCATGTAATCCCACCACCAATGGCTAACATCCAGAGACTATAAGAGCAAGCTCCCAGAAGACATCTAATAGCCTTGTTATCCTTCTTGGAGAACCTGACAAGCTACCAAGAGTCTATTGCCCACACGGGAGAGCCTTGCAAGCTCCCCATAGCGTATCCATATTCCAAATACAGTAAAAGATATATACATACCTCTCGGAGAGCCCAACAAGCTACCGAGAGTATCCCGCCTGCATGCCAGAGACTGGCAAGCTACCCGTGGTGTATTTGATATGCCAAAAACAGTAACGATAGGTATCATTCTCCTGAAAGAGCCTCCAATCATTGGGAAAGAAGAGTAAGTAAGGAGAGGATGCCAAAATCTCAGGACTGAGTGTAGTAGAGATGTTACTGGTGCCCACTTGAGTAAATCAACGAACAACAAGATGACAGTGACAGTGACATTTGCACCTTAAGACCTTAGAACAAAAGAGTACAAGAGCATACTACCTTCAAAAGGGGGAGAAGTAAAATAAGTATTAATACATAAATTAAAAGTATAATAAAATAATAAAGAAAATTACTCAAATTAACAATGGGTTATAGGAGAAGTTAAACAAAATCAACAAATCTTTAATAAGATGAAAGAAAAAATATATTAATGTCTGAACTGAAAGATATGGATATCATATTTAAGACTACAAATTCAAAGGAACTTTTATGAGTGTACTACAAAGAAATGAAAGTCATAAGTTTATACAACTCTAAGGACATAGAAAAATTCCTAGAAAGAACCTGTGAACTGCTGAAGAAGAAAAGGAAAATTTGTATACATGTAACATATATAAATAAATTAAATTAATAAAATATTTAAAACCCCCCAAATGAAAGCAGGGTTGAAATGGTTTCAGATGTAAATTCTGAAAAAAGTTAATAGAATTGATAACAATGACTAAGAGTGCCACAAAACTAGAACAGACAGAAGCACTCTCATCTAATTTAATGACAGTATTATGCTGTTATAAAAATTATACAAAAATGACCCACTCGCCGCTGCCGCTGCTTACTTTGGACACCAGCAGCCCAATGAAATACTTCCAGAATGTGAACTGAGCATTTCCGCCAGGCTGCCACAGAGGGGCCCCGGTATTTCTCTAGGTTTTCCCATCTTATGAGCACCATAAAAGGGTAAAAGATTGTAGTGATAGAATTTCTGACAGAATTTTCCCTGGACTTTATACAGAAACCCAAAACTGCGCGGCCGCTGCTGCGGCCACGCGACCTAATGTCATCTAATCATCAGCAATATGAAATGGTTCCTTTGTAATGGGTTGGACTTTGGGGGGATGATCCTAACAAGAATAGTAAGTCTTTTGTTGAAATATTGAAGGCAATCATAGTGGTAGCCATCTCTCTAGACTGAACTAAGCTATAACCCCACGCCGGCTGAGGGGAAGAAATATTTCTTTCTCGGGAAGAAATGTGGTGTGGCGTTAGCCATATTATGATGTCCATTAAGCAGACACGAACCTGGTGGCGTGGGAACGGGATATAAGGAAAAAAAAGAAATTATGTACATGGAACAGCGGGATGCTGGTGGAGCCGGGGCCGATACCAGCGCACTACTATTGGTTCCAGAAACTGCTTGCAGACATGCTGCTAGACTATCAACTAAGCTATAGCCCTACGCCGGCTGACGACGGGAAATAACCATCTTTCTAGGTTTTTTCTCCCTTAGTCAGGCAGCGTGGCATCAATCATACTATGAAGATTACTAAGCAGGCATGAACTTGGTGGCACGGGAAGGAGGGGGAAAAAAATGAAGAAAAGTTATGTAACAAACAGCGGGACTTAATATCTCTACATTCTCAGCAATGGAAAACTATCAAATGCTTCCTTGGCAGTAGGACTGTCTTATTTTTGTGGGGGGAACTCCAGCAACAATAGTGAGTTATGAGTTGAAACATGGAATGTAATCAAGATAAAGAGTAAAGAAAATGAAACTTATCACTTACAAGAGGGGGGGACTGGGGGGATGGGAGGGGGCGGGAGGTGGGAGGTATACTGGGGTGGTTGGTGATGGAATATGGGCACTGGTGAAGGGAAGGGTGTTTGAGTATTGTATAACTGACATAATCCTGAGAACTATGTAACTTTCCACATGGTGATTCAATTTAAAAAAAATAAAGAAACTTTGGTACATCTACAAAAAAAATTATACAAAAATATCAGGGAAAAGAAAACTAAACACTAAAACACCTTACCAACTTAGGAAAAAATCCTGAGCCAGGAAAACTATTCAGAATTTAAAAAAAAGAAGTCTAGTGTCCTTAGTAAAGCAATGGAAAAATGATGAAGTAAAAGGCACTAAGATTCCAATGTATAAGAATCAGTTAACCTATGCATAGTAGTGATAAATATGAATGCAAAATTAAGAGAACATTTTCACTTACAATAGCATTGAAAACAACAATTTTTCGTTTAAAGTAACTAAATTGTTAGATATATGCACTAAATTATGCAGTACTGCTGAAAGTAATGGAATTAGAAACAGATTAATGAAATAACGTCTCTGTTTATTGGATTAAAGACAATATTGCTAACATGAAAAAAGATACCTACATAAGTGTACAGATTAAATGCAATCCTTATAAAAAATTAACTGACTTTTGTCAATTGACAGATATATCATAAAGCTAACATGAACCCAGAACAGAACCAGAAAAAATTTAAAAGAAGCAATTAATATGAAATTACTATGATTAACTCTTCCTGATTTCAAAATTCAATACAAAGATCATAGTAAGTAACACACAATTGTAATGGTATTGGTATATAGATCAAGTTACTAATGTTGAGTTCAATTATTTATAGTCAATTTATTGTTCAGGGGTGCCAAGATAATTCAATGATTAAAATGCTAAATAAATTAAAATGATGCTGGCACAATTTAACATCCACCTATGGGGGAAACACATTTGGACATCATCTCAAACCATATTTAATTATACATTTAATATCATATGCAAAAGTTAAAAGCTCCTATAAGAAATATAGGAGCATTGCAGAGAGATAGGAAGAGGCGACTCCCCCCATCTCTCCGTGCTTCCTGCAGCCTGGCAGTCATGCCCAAGAACTGTCTCTGGTGTCATAAAAGCTCATTAACGGCTATCATCCAGAGACTCATAAATAAGTCTCTCAGAAGAGAGCAACACGAGCAACAGACTGTAGGAGATGTCGCCACACCCCAAATTCACCATCCAATTAAAAAAATTAAATTAACCTCAGCTGTATCACTGTATTTAAAGTTTTAGAATTCCCAAAGCACACAGCCCCAAATGCAGTCATGTGACATCTCATACTCTACACCACTGATGTACCAAGACAAGGGCTTAACTACTCCAGGGAAAAACACAACAATACTCACACACTTTCCTCTAAGGAAACTTTTTCTGGATCATTTTTACCTGAATATTCTTAACATGCAATATGAAATAAGTTATTTAAATCCTGCATTTGAAATATGGTGGTGGGAAGGTGTAATGATGGTGAAATTGGTGTTGGAATATAAAATGTAATAAATTATTGTGGACAACTTTACAAAAATAGAATAAAATATTTTTAAATGGGAAAAATTAAAATACTATTGACAAAAGTAGAATAAATCAGTGCAAAGTAATTAAATTAAAAATAAAATGAAAATGACCAGCTGTGAAAAAAATGTATAGAACAAATTTTTGTAACCTAAGTTAGGCAATATTTTCTTTATTACTATACCAAGTTACAACAAAATAGATAAACTTTTATTTATCAAAATTAAAACCATTTTTCTCTCAATGAACACCACTGGGAAAATAAAAGGACAACCCACAGAGTGTGGAAATAATTCGTAAATCTTCAATTCAATAAATAAATGAATAGATTGTTGCAGTTCAACAAATGGAAGAAAAGAACTGAACTTGGAGGCAAGTGATTGAAACTGACACATACTGTGCATAATGGAATCCTAGTTTGTCCTGGTTGTCTAAGAATATCTGGGAATGGCCATAGAGATCCTGATGGGATCTCTACAATAATGGGAGGTCCTACTCACCCCAAATAAATAAAATATGGAACTAGAAATAACTCACTTACCTCTGTTCCGGAATTTTAAATAAGTAAAGGGCACTGTCCCAAGGAGCAAATAACAAAGGAATTGAAATCCAGCTGAGATGAAAGAGCAAATCCTGTTACAACTTTTAACTAAAACAGAGAAAGCAAGTATTAACAAATTAGAAATAAATGGTGGTCATTAAATGGTATGAAAATGATTATCTGAAAAATAGCATAGTTATTGTTTCATATAATAAAACCTATAGAAAGCCCAGACTATGAATTTAGTTTATTGATTGCGGCAGAGTCTAGTAAAATTAGACTTTTAGATCTCACAGAACTAGAAAGGACTCATTTTCTTAGTTATTATCATATATTCCGTACCATATTCAGTTAGGAGAATTGAAAGAGGTTCAGGATACTTCATCGGATTTTTGGTAAATTTAAATATCATTGAATTGAAAAGCTTTCACTTGCAACACTAAATTGACTGAAAGAAAAGCAATTTTCTTGAATCACCAGATTCTGAACAACCCTCAGATTTTATTGCCCAGTAAGGAGCTCATCTGTATAAGTTAAGTAGAATTCATTAAATTGATTTTTCCATGTATTACTAAAATGTGTGTTCATAAAATTTGAAACTTTATATTACTATAAAAATAACTAAAAGATAGTTTTTAAAGAAGTTTAATTGAGATACAATTATGATTTCACATTTTATAGACTTTTTTGAGAGTCAAAGAAGAGCTACTCATATAATTGACCATAGTATAAATAATATCATTGGTAGATATCATGGAACCAAACTGAAGAAAATTACACTGATAAACATAGAACAAAATACATTTTGAGTTGATAATCTTCTCAAAAATTTAATCTTCAATTAAAATACATAAAAAACAACACCTAAACAAAATATCACAAGTAAGCGTATTGATCAAACAGAGTTTGCCCCCAACATGTATTCCTTCCAATACTAGGCTCTGCCACTTATGAACTATGTGATTCATGAAATGTTCACAATGATAGCACTTATATTTTGGAATAATTAAACAAACATTTTCAATAAAATCTTTATTACAATGCATAGTACTGATTCAGTATATGTGGTACAGTTTATGAATTAAAGAAATTAGTACAATATATTGTAGCTTTTACTTTATTTTACTTCTTTTAAATTATCTGCTCAAACTTCAGATTCATATCCACTCACCTAGAAGTTTATTCAACTGTATTATCTATTTTAGGTGATGGCTGGAAAATGGATTATTTTATAAAATATATGGTGCTAGAATCCAATGGTTGTAATGGAAGAATATTGGTAGTTCAATAGGGTAAAATCAAAGAACATGCCCTAAAGCTTCCTCTAGAAGGATTTTAGAATTGGTTGACAAATGTTATACAGTTTTGCCTCTGCCTTTCAAGAGACATATACTTAATTATTTCACCCTTGTTGCAGTAGTTACCTTTTCTGGTGACACATGGACAGAATTGAATTAAAATAATAGAAATTATTATTGCATAAACTGGAATTAAAACACTCATCAATATGTGATCTGTTTTAAACACATCATCTGAAAGAGAGGACAGAGTAAAATCAATAAAAACATAACAGAGAGCACCATCATATTGGGAAAATTATTGCTGTTAAATCCTCAGGTTTTGTATTTTCATTACTTTTTATTTTTTATTTTATTTTTTTTTGCTTTTTGGGTCACGCCCAGCGATGCTCAAGGGTTACTCCTGGCTTTGCACACAGGAATTACTCCTGGCGGTGCTTGCTTGGGGGACCATATGGGATGCCAGGGATCGAACCCGGGTCGGCCGCGTGCAAGGCAAACGCCCTACCCGCTGTGCTATCGCTCCGGCCCCTGTATTTTCATTACTTTTTATATTTGGGTCAGTGCTAGATTAGTGAGCTGCTTAAGGACAAGTTCAGAGCTAGGACGTAAATTGAGTATGTAGGAGACACAAAGCAGTGTCTCTCTTGTTTATTTATAAATAGTTCAGCTGAATGTTTCTTGATTGTATAGGGAGCAGTCAAACAGAGTATGGAGCAACTCATGCTGATCACGGAGAGGTTTAATGGTAAAAAACCAGTAGAACATATGCAGCTTGTTTCTGTGATAGTGTTCACACACACACACACACACACACATATAAACACTATCACATATATATGTGTGTGTGTGTGTGTGTGTGTCTGTGTGTCTGTGTGTCTCTGTGTGTCTCTCTGTGTGTGTCTCTCTGTGTATATTTACAAAAATGACTGTTGGTCCACAGAACTTAGTTAACCTGGGTGGGAAAAGGGGTGGGAAGGAGCCCTAGGGACAGTTTTGTTTTTCCTCCCCCCCCCACCCACCCCCCCACACACTATTTAAACACCGTAGTTTGCAAAGTTGTTCATGATGATTTGTTATAGGCATGCAATATTCCGACACCATTCTTATTACCACTGTGTGGTTTTTTTTCCTCTTCCCTCCACAGTTGTCTCCATTTTTCCAACCACCCCTCAAGCCTCTCCCTGTAACGGGCCCACAATAATTTTGGAGGGAAGCAGGCAATTTGGTGGTGGGTGTGGTGTTGGAATAAAGTATTTATGAAGCTATCATTAGCAGTATATTAAATCATGATACCTCAATAAAAATAGGGAAGAGAAAGAAAAAGGAAGGTTCTGAAAAAAAAAGGAGTGTTGAGAAGAGGCTCCCTGGGGCTGAAGTGATAGCACAGCGGGTAGGGCGTTTGCCTTGAAGGAGGCCGACCCGGGTTCCATTCCCAGCATCCCATATGGTCCCCTGAGCACCGCCAGGAGTGATTCCTGAATGCAAAGCCAGGAGTAACCCCTGTGCATCGCCAGGTGTGACCCAAAAACAAACAAACAAAAAAAGAGGCTCCCTGTAATGACACTGAAAACACTAACTACTGACTATTCTGCTCCTATAGTCCACTTTAATTTCTCTACATAGATGTTAGCTATGGGTATATTTCTCAGACAGAAATCTTTGAGACAAATAGTTTTCTGATTTTCTTGGGAATCTTGTCTATAAAATATATCTCACTCCTCTTAGTAGAGAACTCCAAACCACTTTGGGGTGACACTGTCTGATTTAAATCAATACTCAAGCAGGCTAAAACGTTTTGTGTACCTCTGATTATTATTTTTAACATCATCTTTATAATATATTTACATGGGTATTTTTGTGTGGTTTGTAAGGTTTTGGAGATGTATCTTACTCTGTGCTCAAGATAACTCCTAAAGGTACTAGGGGACCATAGATGGTGCTGGGGATTGATTGCAGTCATATGCATGAAAGGAAAATGCTTTAAATACAATATATTTCTCCAGTCCCTGAAATGTATTAACTTTTTAAGTTCAATATTTTCACTCACCCAAGAAACTATTTCCCTGTTTAAAAACACATGGGCTGGAGTGATAGCACAGCCACAGCGGGTAGGGCGTATGCCTTGCACGCAGCCAATCCGGGTTCGATTCCCAGCATCCCACATGGTCCCCTGAGCACCACCAGGAGTAATTCCTGAGTGCATAAGCCAGGAGTAACCCCTGAGCATTGCCGGATGTGACCCAAAAAGCAAAAAAAAAAAAAAAAAAAAACAACACATGGGCATAAAACAGTAAAACTATTTTTTTAAAAAAGTCTTTGATGTCTACCCATCAAATCTTTAAGAAGTGATGGTACATTAACAAATAATAGAATACCTGTGTTCTACATTTCCCTTACACTGTTTTGATAGACTTTTCTCAGTTAAACACTCTTTACTGAAATTTTCAGTAAGTCTTGAATGATATTATTAGTACTAATGTCATGTGAAAGTAAGCAAAGCTCTTTGGTTCTAGTAATTCATTTAAAATTCACAAAAACCCATCAAATATGATAGGTTACACTCATTTCTGAAGATCTGGAAGATAAGTGACTGTACTAAATTCAGTTAAAATTTAGAAATTTGTCCACATATAGAAGGTCTACTGAGATAATGAACTTTAAGTAATACATGAAATATATATTACATATTTTAATTAGGAGTTGCCATTACTCCTCTTATAATGGGTTTCTTCTAAAGCATCCCCTCATCACCTGATCTCATTTGTACTATCAAATCTCACAATGATTATATAGGGTCATTGTCATTGATAACACATGAACCTCTTTAACATTATCTCGGTAATTTTCTCTTTATGTTTGTATATTGACAACCTATCTAAAAAAACTCACCTGTTAAGGTGATATTTGTATGCCTTCCTTTGCCTAATAAAGAATTGAAAATGTAGCAAGTTACGTTGCTCCGGTGCTGAATAGGCAGGAAAAGAGTCATCTCCATGTGGAATAATTTGGCTTCATCCTGTGAATAGGATTTTGACAAGTGTGGAATGACCTCTCCCTTGCTGTTTCTCCACTCCATCTGGGGCTCTGGAAACCATCCTCCTGAGTTACACTCCACCACAAGTCCTTTAATGTTAGAAGCCTGAACATGAACCTGTGTCTTCAAGCCTAATGCTACGGAAAATGAGACAGAGAATTAGTTCCCTGGGATTGGGTTATAATGTTAAAAGGAAAGGGGTCATATTAATTTTGTGCTCTTCGATGTAAGAAGAGGGTTCTCAAAACCACATCCATCCTACAAATCAGCCTCTGCCTACTTTACATGATCTATTCATTGCATAGTATATTTTGGATCTAAAGCCATTCCTCTGTAGTTGTCTCCATCTAAGAATTCCTCCTCTCAGGCTCAGATTAAGCGGGCTGCATATAGACATATATTTGGTATTGGTATCATAGTTAGTTTCTGTCCTTTTTGCAGTGTTTGTATTTTTATGGATTGACAGCATTTGTAGCACTTAGTATCATATAATTTAGTATTTCTTCTATCAATGGCATAATTAATAAGCATGTGCATGAAAATATAATCCAAATAATGCTATATATATATCAAACCCTGTTTCCTTTTTCTTTTCCTTGTGGTCACCCAAGCCTTTACCTGAAAATTTATATTGCTAAATGTATATATTTTTATACACTTCATATTTCAAATCATCACTGCTATTCTGTGACTCTGTTACTTCTACTTTGTGGGACTGGAGAGAAGCAATATAGTCCTTTGAAGGCTGCCCTATAAAATATGGCAAGTGATTGCTCATGTTGCTTCTTCCTCAGCCCACTGGATACAAAGGAATGAATGGAGAGCTACAGTGCTCCAAGAATGATGCAGCCACTCCCCATCAGGGATTTGCTATCTGTTTGGGGAGTGAAAGGGCATATACTTTTGTGGTAGACAAGTTGGATTCAATTAATCCATCTCCATTGTGCCTCATATCACTTTATTTTTTTAAATTTTATTTTCATAGAGTTGTTCACAATATTGGATTACATTCAATATTTCAACACCAATCCCACCATCATTACTCCTTCCCACTACCATTATTTCTAATTTTTTCATCACCATTCAAGCCTTCCCAACAGGCAGATGCTAGGTGAGCCTGGCAAGCTACCCGTGGCGTATTTGATATGCCAAAAACTGTCACAATGGAGATGTTACTGGTGTCTGCTCAAGCAAATCAATGAGCAACGGGATGACAGTGCTACAGTGCTACAGTGCTATTTTTCACATATTTTGGCATAAGGCATAATGAAGACAGTGGTATGTGATGTTCCACCATCAATCTTACCTGCTACACTCAGGTTTATGCTGGCCACATCACTGAAGTTTTCACCTTTAAATAAACACTGATAAGTCCCATCATCAGAAACACTGATATTATGAAGTCTTAGAGTCAGTTTTCCCTTCCCAATGGCTGTTTTCACAAATTCTGTGCGATTTACATATTCTCTGGCAATGTCTTCATTCACCTCATGGCCACCTCTAAAAAGGTAAACAAGCTTGGAACTTTTACCCTTTAACCATTGTACCTCCAAGTTCTCTGCACTTTGTGATGGGGACAACTGGCAACTGAGCTCAGCCTGCCCTCCTACTGTGGCCACCAAATGTCCAGTGGAAGTGATCACTGTCCATTTTTCTGTGGAGAAAGATAAAAGACTAGAATGAATCTGAAATCAATAACATTCTTTTTAATTATTTTATTGATTCACCATGTGGAAAGTTACAAAGCTTTCAGGTTAAAGTCTCAGTTATACAATGCTCAAACACCCATCCCTTCACCAGTGCACATATTCCACCACCAAGAATCACTCCCCCCTTCCCCCCACCTCCCCAGCCCCCCATCCCGCATGTGTAACTGGTAAATTTCACTTTACTTTCACTTTACTTTGATTACATTCAATATTTAAACAAAAAATTCACTATTATTGATTAGGAGTTTCTCCCTCCTAAAGTCAATCTGCTGAAAAGAAAGCATTTGGTAATTTGTTTTCCATTGCTGAGAATGAAGAGATATGAGGTCAGGAGGCCGCACCAGCAGCAGCATAGTTTTGGATTTCTGTATTTTAATATTTTAGTAACTAAGTCCAGAGAAATGTCTGCCAGGAATCGCAACATTGTAAGCTTGTACCTCTCAGCTACTTTATATTCCACATATGAGTGCGATCTTTCTATGTCTGTCTCTTTCTTTCTGACTCATTTCGCTCAGCATGATACTTTCCATGTTGATCCACTTATATGCAAATTTCATGACTTCATGTTTTCTGACAGCTACGTAGTATTCCATTGTGTAAATATACCAGAGTTTCTTTAGCCAATCATCTGTTTTCGGGCACTCTGGTTTTTTCCATACTGTGGCTATAGTAAACAGAGAGGCAATGAACATGGAAATGCAGATGTCATCTCTACTATACCTTTTTGCCTCTCCGGGATATATTCCCAGGAGTGGTATTGCTGGGTCAATTGAGCTCCCATTTGGGCTCAATTTCTAACTTTTTGAGAATCGTCCATATTGTTTTCCAAAAGGGCTGAACCAGTCGGCATTCCCACCAGCAGTGAAGGAGAGTCCCTTTCTCCCCACATCCACGCCAACACCGGTTGCTTTTGTTCTTTGGGATGTGGGCCAGTCTCTGTGGTGTGAGATGATATCTCATTGTTGTTTTGATCTGCATCTCCCTGATAATTAGTGATGTTGAACATTTTCTCATGTGCCTCTCAGCCATTCGGATTTCTTCTTTGGAAAAGTTTCTGTTCATTTCATCACCCCATTTTTTGATCGGGTGGCAGTTTTCTTCTTATGGAGTTCAACCAGTGCATTTTTTAAAATTAAATCAATAACATTTTTTGCTAGACATTGAAGGACACACACTAAATTCTTTCCATCTTAATGGGCCATTAAAATGTCAAGTTCTGACTATATATCTTTCTGCTTAAGCAAATATTACATTTTTGTAAAGAAAAATACCACAACTTTGAAAATATGTCCTCTTGAAGGATTCTAGGAAGATTGCAGAATAAGAAGCACCAGGAATTGGTCTCCTATTAGAAAATACTCATATTGGTAGAATCTACTTTATGTACCTGTTTAGATTTCTGGATTCTTTTATAGTTGATGTACTATTATAATAAGTTTTGGGGGAAAATGTTGAATGGAAATTGTGTTAATTTGCGTTATTGCAGTAGTAATTATTATAGCTCAGTGGCAGGAAACTGAATGCTTTCCTAGAGTTGCTTATATACAGCTTATGGGAACCAGAGTTGGATAAAGAAAGTTGTGCTCATAATATCAAGAAATTTTGCTATGATCATTGTCTGCTGCTTCTTATCAGAGATGTTCAGATAAGGAGGAAAATCATTGTTATATACTCCCAACTCCTCAGCTAAAATTACTCCTGAGAAGTGAAATAGACTTTAATTTACCCCCTTAAGTTTTCTTTTTTCCCCTTTAGGAAACAACAAGATTTAGTAAAAATTAGGACCTGGATAGGTAGGGAAACTTAGAAAGTGGTTATATAGGACCAACAAAAGGCACATATTGATAAACAAATTAAAAAGATCTGGCACTTACACTTCAGGCTAACCCTTGGTAGCCAAGTCTACAAAATAAAACAAAAATGTAAAAATGAAACAATCATAAAAATAACAAATTCTAGAGAAGGGGAAGAATCTGTTTCTAGCTTATACATTAACAGAGTCAAATGTACAGGTTTTAAATTTAAAAATCAGAAGGTATACAAAACAGAATCTATGAAATTTTGGCCATTTAAAAATATTTTTCTAATGGTGGGATTGGTGTTTGAATATTAAATGTAATCAAATATTGTGCGCTACTTTATAAAATAAAAATATTAAAAATATTTTTCTTGACCATTTTTATAAAGTACCATGATTTATAATATTATCATTATATTTTTCATGTATATATCATTTCAACACCATCCCTCCTACCAGAGGATTCACCCCCCTCCACACCAGATCTCAAAGACCTCTCCCTCCCACACCACTCTCAGGTAAAGTCAATCCTGTAAACAAAATTCTCAGTTCTAATACCATTGGCCGTATGTTTCCTTATTTTTTTTATACAAAACATATGAGATATATCGTTCTCTGATTGTGGAGGTGGTAATATCTAAACATATACAGATGAATAAAACAGAACTTCTAAATTCCACAAAATTGTAAATCAATAATATGCTGATAAAAATGCCAAAAACTACATCTTTTATAGATAAATTTAAATTTAATAAATTCATGGTATTAATAATTATATGCTAACACATTTTAAATTTTACATGGAATAGCAAAATACTATAAACATGTAATTTAATAACAGGAGAATTAAAAAAATTTAAAGGAAAATCTGAATAGGCCTGTGAATCACCCTGAGATATAAAATTTGTTCCTGATTGGGTTTCAGCCATGAAGTTTCCAACACCCATCCCTTCATCAGTATACAGTTCCTGTCACCAATGTCCCCAATTTCCCTTCTGTGCCCTTTCCCACCCCCAGTCTGCTTCTACAGACACTTTCCATCTCTCTCTCTATCTCTCTCTCTCTGTCTCTCCCTTCCCCTATCTCCATCTTTCTCTGTCTGTCTGTCTGTCTCTACTTTTCAGAGACTGTGGTTTGCAATACTGTTGTTTCTGAAATATTATCAAGTATATCACTTTACCTCCTTTCAGTACTCAACTCTTGTTCAAAGTGTGGTTTATTCTAAAAAGATAATGCTGGTTTTATGTTAGAAAATATTGAGTTGTGAATAAGACTGAAGTGTCTGCACTAATGTTTAAAATAAATGAAACATTATTATTTTAAAGGTATAAAATTTCAACAAGCTAAGAATCTTTCTTAGTCTAATAGAGGGCAACTATAAATGCCATACTCAATGGTGAAGTCCTGAGAAGTTTTTGTCTTGCCTTTTAGAGAAACTCTTTTAATACCTGAAAAACTGGTTCCAATGATATAAATTCCCCTTAGCATTGCTTGTCTGTTGATGCTTCCTATCCTTCCTTTAAAGCTGAATGATAATCTAGCTGGATGGAATATTCTTGGTAAGGTGTTATTTTAGTGAGGATTAATTTTTACTCTATCCCACCATTTTCTTCTGGTCTGCAGAGTCTCATTTTGATAGATATTCAAATGTTATGGGAGTTCTTTCTTCAGTCTTGCAGCTTTCAATGTTCTGCCTCTGTCATTCTTGCTACAATGTGCCTGAAAGTTTTTCTATTTTTGTCTATTTTCAGTAGGATCCTTTGGGTCTCTCAGATCTGAGAGTACCTGTATTCTTCAACTCCAGGCTTTTTTTCTACAATAAATAGGGTCTCCTATTTATTGGACTAATAGGGTCTCCATTTAACTTGCCTTTCTGTTCCTCAGGGACATAATTTGATGACTCATATTATTCCTTTTGAATTCATTCCTGTAGTTCTCCAGCATGCTGTTTACTTTTTTCAATTTTTTTCACTGTCTGTTTTTTTATAGAAGTTTCCTGCATTTCATCTTGACATTTACTGATCTTTTCCTCAGCTATTGTCATTTTGTTGCTTATGTCTTCTATTGGGTTTTTTTTATTTCACATACCATACCCTTCACTCCTTTAACTTCTCATTGTAGTTTTCTCATTTCTGTCTCCTAGTTTCTTATGTTTTGCTGACTACCTGCACCATCACTTCTTTGTCCTCATAAAATATCCTCAACATAAAGTCTCTAAAGTCATGATCTGAGAGATTACAGAGATGGTTGATACAGGTAGAGCCTTTCATGCTATTAATTTCACTCCTTGAGCTAGGTAGGTTATAATTGTCTTCCCTATTGTTTCTATTACACTGTCATCCTATTGTTCTTCAATTTGCTCTAGTGGGCACCAGTAACGTCTCCATTGTGAGACTTGTTACTGTTTTTGGCATATCGAATATGCCACGGGTAGCTTGCCAGACTCTGCTGTGTGGGCGGGATACTCTCTGTAGCTTGCCGGGCTCTCTGAGAGGGACGGAGGAATCGAACCCAGGTTGGCTGCATGCAAGGCAAGCGCCCTACCCGGAGAATCCTGCAAGCTATTGAGAATATCTTGCCTGCATGGCAGAGCCTGGCAAGCTACCCATGGTGTATTCAATATGCCAAAAACAGTAACAAGTTTCACAATGAAGACGTTACTGGTGTCCACTAGAGCAAATTGATGAGCAACAGGATGACAGTGATAGTGATACGGATTGTTTCTGTTGTTTTGAGGGTGAATCTTTGTAGTTTGCCCCTCTGGGAGTCTCTGAAGGATTGGATCTAGGGTTGCTTTATTCTTTTCCTGCCTGTCTTAATTCAGGGACAGGGGGACATATAAGTGTGTACAGTGTGATGAGGTCAGGATACAAGCAACAGTGTGTGGAATTATGGATGCTGGATATGGATGTGGTCCAAATAATGGGCAGACTAATAGAATTAATTGAAAACTCATTAAAAAATCTATACATGTATGAACAACTAATTCTCAATGAAGAAGCTAAAAGCATATGTTGGAGAAAGGAAAATATTTTGAAGTAAACAACTTCTTACAAAAGGATGTGATGTGACACTCTTTGATGCCACACACAAAATGGATTTAACAAAAATGAATTAAAGTGTTAAATATAAGCCCTGAAGCCACAAAATACATAGAAGAAATTATGCAATTCAGTGTTTAACATTGACCTTAGAAATATTTCACAAATGAGATTTATCTCCATATGAAAAGCAAACAAAGCAAAAATAAGCCAATAGGACAATATCAAAATAGCTTTTTCAACTCCAAAAAAAAAAGTTGACAAAATAGAGAGTCTAGCTACTGAAAGAAAGATTATTTACAGATCATATATCTGGGAAATGATTAACATCCTTTACTTCTGAAGGATAAGTTTTGAGGGATATAGAATATTAGGTTTGTGGTTTCTCCTCAACACTTTAACTATTTCATTTTGCTCTTTCCATGCTTGGTGATTTCTGAAATGCCTGATAAACTTTTAATTTTTACTGATATATAAGCAATACCCCAGTTTCTTTTATTTATTCCTTTGATTTGCTAAAATTTTAATGTAATATTCCTGGGTGTAAAATTTTATACTTACACATCTTGATGTTCTCTGGATGTGTGATTTTGTTTGAAATCAGTATGAGAAATTTTGTCATTGTTACTGCAAATATCTTATCAATCTTTCTAATTTTTATATACCCCATTGCTGGTATAGAATCCACTTTTTTTTTCTTTTTGGGTTGCACACAGAGATGCTCAGAGGTTACTCCTGGCTCTGCGCTCAGGAATTACTCCTGGCAGTGCTCGGGGGACCATATAGGATGCTGAGAATAGAATTCTAGTTGGCCGCGTGCAAGGCAAACACCCTACCCGCTGTGCTACCACTCCAGGCCCTATAGCACACATTTTTGTAGTTGTCTCTCAGATCTTATATTTTTCTCTTCTTTTTTTTACAAGAGAAAGATTTATACGATCTGAAGAGAAACCAGAGAGTCTCTTGCCCGCACGCCTGGCTGTCTTCCCCGAGGCCCCTCGGAGGGGATGGGCTCCAGCTTCCCTCCCCACCCCAAGCAGAGCTCCTGGCAGCCGAAGACCACCGGAACCTAGCTGTAGCCATGCTGGAGGCTCCTCTCTACACATTTGGACAGGCCTCATGCATGAAGGTACCGGCAGAGGAACCCAGGTGTGTGTGATCCCATCAACGGCCAACATCCAGAGAGAGACTTAAAAGCAAGCTCTCAGAAGTGCGAGGCCACAAAGCGGCTGCGCGATATCTTTAGCCTACTTCTCCCTCTAGGAGAAACTGGCAATCTTCTGAGAGTTTCCTGCCCCCATGGGACAGCCTTGCAAGCTTCCCATGGTGTATTTATATGCAAAATCCAGTAACAAGCTGGATCTCATTCCCCTGACCCTGAAGAGCCTCCAGTGCAACATGGTTACGAGGGCCAAGTCGAGATAGACTTCTAAGATCTCAGGGAAAGGATGAAATGAGATGTTACTGGGCCCACCGGAGAAATCGGTGATTAACAGGATATTGTGATTGTGTGATTGTGATTTTTACAAGAACTGGATATTTCTAATTATATGTCCTCAAGCTTAGGAATTTTTTCTCAACCATGTCATCAAGTATACCAATTAAACCATCAAAGGCATTCTTCTCTTATGCTAATGGTGTATTTTTAAAATTACATAGTTTTTCTTTTATTCTTTCCTGAATTTGTATTATTGCTTATATTGTCCATCTATTCTTATATAGTACGTATTTTTTCTATTAGAGCATTTAGCATATTGTTTAGTTTATTTTTGTCTTGCTTTAAAATTTAACTTAATCTTTTACAATAGTAAAATACTTTTTATTTTATACTATTAGTGTTGTTACAGCATGCCCACTACCAGGGTGTTAGGATCCCTCAACCATTAACCCAAGTCTCCAAGTCCAGCACAGTCAGATCACAGTTGACCATGCTTTGGGTTTGTTTACATTGGGGAATACCTAATTTCTCACTTTGTTTATTTATACGCTGCAAATGAGTGAGATCACTTGGTGTTTGACTTTCCAAAATCAATATCCTGACTTCCACTAATGGTTTCCAAGTTACAGCAAATTGGAAATTTTCCTCTTTATCTTATAGCTGAATGGTATTCAATTGTGTCTATATACCATAATTTCTTCTTTTGTTGCTGGGCATTTGGGCCTTTTCTAGATATTGATATTGTAACACAATTCTGTGATGAGCATAGGTATGTCCTTTTAAATTAATGTTATTGTGTTAAGAAGCCTAGGAATGAAATTAAAAGGTGAAATAAATTCTCTATTTTTTATTTTATTAAAAAGTTCCAAATATATATATATATTTTGCTTTTTGGGTCACACCCAGCGATGCTCAGGGGTTACTCCTGGCTTTGCACTCAAGAATTACTCCTGGCAGTGCTTGGGGGACCATATGGGATGCCGGGGATCGAACCCGGGTTGTCCGAGTGCAAGGCAAACGCCCTACCCGCTGTGCTATCGCTCCGGCCCCCCAAATAATTTTTAAAGAGACTTAATATCCAGTCTAATTGTTCCAACAATCTTGCCAAATCAAAGTTTAGTCTGTTTGCAACAGCCCAGAAGTCTTTTT
This sequence comes from Sorex araneus, assembly GCF_027595985.1. Classification (NCBI taxonomy): domain Eukaryota; kingdom Metazoa; phylum Chordata; class Mammalia; order Eulipotyphla; family Soricidae; genus Sorex; species Sorex araneus. The sequence continues at coordinate 26,919,291 of NC_073306.1, read as the reverse complement.
ATTTTTTAGTTTATGATGCCTTGCAATTTTTTTTTCTTGTTGAAAATCTAATTTTATGTACTGAGTAGAAAGAACTATAGTAAAAGTATTTTGTTTATATTGGTAAGGTATATGGGAGAGGTGACATTTTAAAGTCCTGTATTAGCACTCATACTTTTGAAAACCCCTGCCCTGTACATGTTTCTTAGTTCCCCTACATCCAATGTTAGTTGAAGAAAAGTGTCTATAGGTAAATGGAGTAGAATATTTTCCTAACCCCAGTTCAGTAAGGCTCTGATAAAACACAGACTCTTGTAAAATCTTGTCTTTTGAGAGTAAACCTTGTTAAGAAGAGCATATTTCAGAATTAATACTCTTCCTCCCATCCCTATGAAATGCAAAAGGAAACTTTTCTTTAACATTCACTTTGAAAACCTAGTCAAGTCATGAAGGTGGGACCCCTACTTTTATCATCTCTCAGACTTATTCACACTGAATATCTGTCAATAATGATCATAGTTTACATTATCCTACTCTGATACTAATTTCCAGGTTTGGGGTTTTGAATATTGTGGATCTTGCTATTCTCTCATCTATGTCTCCAATTTTTAAATTTATATTAGAATGAAATCATAATTTAATATTTCCATACTTGCTCAGGTCATTATCCACACGTTCGGACAAGCCTCAAGCATGGGGGAGCCGGCAGAGGAACCCAGGTGTGTGGGACCCAGGGCTGAGATCTCCAAGGCTGCTTGGATCAGGTCTGGGCCTCTTCTACCCAGATCCCCCATTTTCCAGTAGCTAGGTAGTCATACCTAGAGACTACCCCCAGCGCCATGTAATCCCATCAATGGCCAACATCCAGAAATTATAAAACTAAGCTCCTGGCATTGCAGCCACAGGACATCTAATAGCCTAGTTCTCCCTCTTAGAGAACCTGACAAGCTACCAATAGTCTATTGTCCACTTGAGAGAGCCTGGTAAGCGCCCTTGGCCTATTCATATCCAAAATACAGTACAGATATATACATACCTTTCGGGGAGCCCAGCAAGCTACCAAGAGTATCCTGCCTGCACACCAGAGCCTGGCAAGCCACCCATGGCGTATTCGATATGCCAAAAACAATAACAATAGGTCTCATTCCCCTGACCCTGTAAGAGCCTCCAATCATTGGGAAAGACAAGTAAGGAGAGGCTGCTAAAATCTCAGGGCTGAGTATAATAGAGACGTTACCGGTGCCCGCTTGAGTAAATCAACAAATGGGATGACAGTGATACAGTGATACATGCTGGAATAGAATAGAAATCTTTCCAAATATTTTTTCACTAACTGTGACTTTATACAAAAAATATATATGTGTATGTGTATATATATGTATATGTATGTGTATATGTATTTCAACTTCTTACCTGAAGTTGAAATTTTCACTTGTAGAAGAATGAATGCCACACAGTACCCAGAACAAAAGAAGCATTTAGGATTCATTGCACCTGTAAAGATGACAAGGATAAAGCCATAGAAGAAAATAGTGGGTTGGGATATTCAAAGTACACAACCTTGAGACTATTTCCTCTCAGAATATCACTCCTCTCAGTACTCAACAAAATGATGGTATCCATCCACATTGGGTCCAATCAATTCCTCACTCTCACTGATTAAGTCTTTAATGTTTCTTTCTTTTTAACTTTGAGACCTAATTTACTAAATTAACATTTCTTTGAAAGTTATAACAAATGGAGTAGAAAAAATGAATAGTAAAAAGAACTAAAATCTAGCAGCAAAATAATATAATTTCTTCCAAGTGGCAAATTTCCTGCACCCTAACCAAAAGGCATTACTGGTTATAATACCTTTATATAAAACTAAGTAAATTATTTAGTAAATTATAAGGTACATACACTGCATGCAAACTATTCAAATTTTATTTGAAAAGGGATTAAGATTATTAAAATGCATACATTAAAACCTAGGGCAACAGATACTTTTTAATAAAAGAGAAAATAAGTTAATAGAGGAAATATGATAAAATATTAAAATTTCCCAGTTTAATGAATAAAAAATTATAAAAATGAAATACAGAGCTAGAGAAATTGTACAGAAGGTAAGAGCTTACTTTATACTCTACAACATTCAGATTCAATCTTCAATACTGCAAAGAATCCCCTGAGGCACTCCAAAAGTGATCTCTAAACAGAACTAGGAATAAGCCCTAAGCACAGTGTGGTGTGGCCCAAACCCTCTCCCCACAAATTAAAAAACAAATTAAATCATTGTCATAGATTTTAAGTCAATCAAATCAGAAAACAATTACAATATGACTGGCTAAAATGCCAGCTACAGCAGATCTCCACAAACTGAGATGAGCCTCATCCATGAATGTATCTGTTGAAAAATCACTTATGAGTATTTTGTGACTCAGGCTCTCATAGAGTTGGGGATGAGCAGCATCCCCCTACCCCCTGTTCTTCAGGAAACCTAACAGCCATGCCCAAAAACTGCCTCTGGTGTCATATAAGCTTATTTAACCAGCCGTGATTCATAGACTCACAAATTAATCTCAGAGGGGATCAACAAGCTGCAGAGATGCCTTAGACCCTAAAGTCACCATCCAGTTAAAAATTTAACTCCTGCTGTATTATCTTATTTCAAATTTTAGAATTCCTGGAGTGTGCTGCTGTGTGACATCCCATACTCTATACCACTGCTGTACCAGGAATAGCACACATTGGATGGGATGTAAGGTAGAAGGAAACAAATCTCAGTTAAAAAAAATTTTAGCACACAAGGCTCAACCTGTACCAACATGTTTGTAATCTCTTATACAAGGGCTCAATGGCTCCAGGGCAAGATACAACAATTTCACATACTTTCTTTCAAAGAAAACTTTTGAGATCACTTTTAGAGAATTATTCATAACAAGCAATACAAAATAAATTATTTAGGTCTTGTCTTGGGGTCAAGCTTTGGGAATCTATGTGAAAGTTTTAGAAATATGGTGGTAGGAAAGTGTGATGGTGGTGGGATTGGTATTGGAATATTGAATGTAATAAATTATTGTGAATCTTATAAAATAAAATGGAATTTAAACATAAATAACCAACTGAAGGTGATTAGATTAAATAATAATACCCAAATGTAATCTGTTTACCATAACCAACTTTAGTATAAAGACATGAAACGCTATCATGTTATATTGCTCTGACTCTAGGAATTGGTTTCTATGCTTTCTACAAAACATCTTTATTTCCCAGTCTTGAATAGTGAGTCCTGTAGGATATGAATCTTACTAATAAACCTTTCCATAGTTCATGGTTCTTTCTCAAAATTTAATTTTCTAACACCATGGTTTTCTGTTTTTTTTATTTTATTTTAAATAAGGGTCACCACTGTTGATACTTGGGAGCCATACTCAGTGGAGCTCAGGTAGAATGTAGTATCAAGGATTAAGTCCTAGGACCTGTTAGACATGAGCTCAGCCATCTAAGTTGAGCCATTTTATTTAAATAGCTCCTAGTAGTTGACAGAATGTCAAGGCTTATTGAGGTTCTAAAAAGAAAAATCTTGGTTAATAATCTTCAGATAAATAAGAAGCCAGGATTTGTTATAGCAGTTTATTTGTTTTTTGGTCTTGGGATCTCTACCAGAGGTGCTCAGGGCTGACACTTGACTGTGTGATCAGGGATCATTCCTGGAAGTGTTTGGGGAAATATATATAGTACACAGATCAATCTGGGGTTGTCTGTACTCAAGGAAACACTATAACCTTGTACCTTCTCTCCAGCCTTAGTCTGCAGTTTTATAAGTATGAAAATATACATACTTTTTGTGTCTGTGGAATCACAAATATAAGCTCTACTGGCCATTAGAATCATGTGATTAAAAGGTGTCCCCTGGATTGCAGTTGCAAAACTTGGAACTCTAGCTGAGTATATAAGCTTCTTTCTGGAACTCTAGTGAGTTTATAATCTGTGTCACTACAACCAGCAAGTTGTAGTCAAGTAGAAGAAGAGTACAAAGATAGCATCCACTGGCTTATGTTCCCTGCTAGGACCTTTGTGGTCCTGAACATGTGCTTCACATGTGGGAGACCCGATTCAATCCCCAAAATGTCATGCTCTCTGAGTCATCACTGGATATGGCTCAAAATTCAAAACAAAACATGGTTTACTCCATGCTGTGGGGCTAGGAATCACTCTGGTGATACTTGAGGGGCAATATGTGATTCCAGGGATCTAACCAGAACAGCTGTGTACAAGACAAGTGCGTTAACAAACTGTGCTCTCTTTGACCCCAGTACTTTATTTTATAATTAAGTGTATCACTGTATCATTGTCATCCTGTTGTTCATCGATTTACTCAAGAGGGCACCAGTAACGTCTTCATTTGTCCCAGCCCTGAGATTTTAACAACCTCTCCTTACTCCTTTTTCCCGATTTATTGGAGGCTCTTTTCAGGGTCAGGGAAATGAGACCTGCTATTGTTACTGTATTTGGCATATCAAATACGCCACGGGGAGCTTGCCAGGCTCTTTCGTATAATTAAGTGTACAATAACTTACTAACCTAGGAAGCTCTCTCCATAATATTTCCCTAGGGAAATATCAACTAGGTTCATACAAAGAAAAATCTGTACATACATACTAAAATGGAATGAATGCATATCTAGAAAATATAAATTCCCCCAAATGACTCAAGAATCAAGAATTGAAAGCCAGGATAGAACTACAGCAAGTAAAAAGATAAAAAGAACAATAAAATGTCCCCCCAAAATTATGTCAGTTCTAGATGACTTCATTGGTGAGTTTCAGAGAATATTTAAGGGAAAATTATTGCAAATTCTTCACAAATTCTTCCTCAAAAAAGAAAGAGAAGGAACAGTTTATAAGACATTCTATAAGGCTAAAATTATCCTGAGACTAAAACAGGAAATAGTGACATAGGAAAAAAATTAAACTATAAATGTCCTCTTATGCATACAGACCCAAGAAGGAAGGAAGGAAGGAAGGAAGGAAGGAAGGAAGGAAGGAAGGAAGGAAGGAAGGAAGGAAGGAAGGAAGGAAGGAAGGGAGGGAGGGAGGGAGGGAGGGAGGGAGGGAGGGAGGGAGGAAGGAAGGAAGGAAGGAAGGAAGGAAGGAAGGAAGGGAGGGAGGGAGGGAGGGAGGGAGGGAGGGAGGGAGGAAGGAAGGAAGGGAGGAAGGAAGGAAGGGAGGGAGGGAGGGAGGGAGGGAGGGAGGGAGGGAGGGAGGAAGGAAGGAAGGAAGGAAGGAAGGAAGGAAGGAAGGAAGGAAGGAAGGAAGGAAGGAAGGAGGGAGGGAGGGAGGGAGGGAGGGAGGGAGGGAGGGAGGAAGGAGGGAGGGAGGGAGGGAGGAAGGAAGGAAGGAAGGAAGGAAGGAAGGAAGGAAGGAAGGAAGGAAGGAAGGAAGGAAGGGAGGGAGGGAGGGAGGAAGGAAGGAAGGAAGGAAGGAAGGAAGGGAGGGAGGGAGGGAGGGAGGGAGGGAGGAAGGAAGGAAGGAAAGAAGGAAGGAAGGGAGGGAGGGAGAGAGGGAGGGAGGAAGGGAGGAAGAGGAAGAAGGGAGGGAGAGAAGGAGGGAGGGAGAGAAGGAGGGAGGGAGGCAGGAAGGGAGGAAGGCACACTAAGAAAATAATACTGTTTCTCAAACACAGGAAAGACAGGACCAGGCTTTGATTTTTAGTCATCCTGTACTAAAATTTTAATGCAGGTCATCATATTTCAGTGCATGTTAGCTTTTTAAATCACTTTTCTGTGATGAAAAGATGTTAGGACATTACAGAATTAGAACTGAAGAAACTACTAAGTCAAGGCTCACAGAGGAAGGACATAGTCTTGTCCCTTACTGTACTTTACAATGTGATAACTTACTTGAGCTCCAGAATACTGAGGAAATTTCTTTCCAGGTTCCGCCAAAAGATGCTTCAGTGTCTGAGGGTGATTCATTCAGATCCTAAAAAATAGTCACTAACAATTACAAAGAAATAAAGGTGGGTGCTCTTTTTGCCTGAGCTTCCACTTAGTGTATGCTGGAAAAAGTTTGTTCTTGCCAGTCTGAAATTGATATCCTTTCACAGAGAATAGCTAGGTGTGAGTTTATCTCAATCTATTTGAAGCTCCACCTTTCGTCATCTAAAAGGATTTGTATTTGTAAGAGAGATATTCCAACATGACACATCTTGTCCTGAGCTGATGGATGAGCTAAGGAATTTTGCTTCATTGAATTTTCCCTTGGGTCTCTCCTTTACATCACGAGAGTGCCGGGAACAACATAAGGGGAATTCTTGTTCATATTTAATGTTAGGCACCTATTATTGTTTCTCTTTGGGAATGATCATGCTGGACAAGATCTGAGGGTGAAAAGTAGTTAAGGCATATTCTTGAGAACCTTTTAGTATCAATAATGCAAACCACAATTCCCAAAAGGAGAGAGAGAGAGAGTGTGTGTGTGTGTGTGTGTGTGTGTGTGTGTGTGAGAGAGAGAGAGAGAGAGAGAGAGAGAAGAGAAACACCTGTCAAAGAGGCAGGCAAGGGGTGGGGGAGGGGGTTGATGGGAAGGAACTAGGGATACTAGTGCTGGAAAATGGATACTGATGGAGGAATACTGTATAACTGAAATTCAATCATGAGTGGCTTTGTAATGCTCTATTTTTAAAAAATTTTAACATATATGTTATATACCATGCAAATGATCCTTGTAAATAATTTAGAATTTGCCCTTCTTATTCCCCCTACTTAATATTATAAGGTATAATATTAAAGTACAAGTAGCACTGTCATCCTGTTGTTCATTCATTTGCTTGAGCAGGCACCATTGTGAGACTTATTACTATTTTTTGGCATATTGAATATGCCACGGGTAGCTTGCCAGGCTCTGCCATGCGGGCGGGATACTCTTGGTAGCTTGCCAGGCTCTCTGAGAGAAATGGAGGAATTGAACTTGGGTCGGCCATGTGCAAGGCAAACGCCCTACCCGCTATGCCCCTAAAGTACAAGTATGAAGTAAAATTTGTGGAGGACAGAGCTTACAACTGGTGAGAGAATACCAAAAGATTCCAACTTTTTCTTTGTCCATGAAGAGTTGTATCTGGACAGAGTGACTTTGTCAAATTGTAGGCATTGTGACTGTATAACATAGAGAAATTTCCTGCCACTGAAATGCTTTACTTATATAACTGAGGACAGGTAAGAAAACAAGTGACTCTAAAATAAAAATGGCCCTAATTTCAAATAAGTGACTAATCAGCCTACTCTTCTGTCACACTAAGATCTTCAGCTGTCTCTGTGCCGGAGTAAGAACAGAACTTAGAAAGAACCTGCAGGGTCATCAGGATATTTTTTTCCTCAGTACATCTCTGACACTTGGAAGATTGGTAAATATCACTAGTTTCACTGAAAGTCAGTGGAGAATGAGTTGAGGATGATGGGAGGCAATTTGATTCTACTCCTCTCCCATCTGTAGTAAGAGCAGATTCTCCCAATGCCTCAAGACCCTACCCATGTTTCAGAGTGAAATCACTTGAAGTTGACTGACAATATTCTGTCACTTGCTCTCCTTCGGTATTGGGTACAGATCTGTTCTTGGACCAGAAAAAAATAGCTTCACAGAGATTCAATTTTAGTAATTGCTGCTCTTTTCCTTCTATGAACTTGGGAATTATCAAAAATTTGTTTTAAAAAGCCCCTACATGGATTTTGATTAAAGAATATCAATGCATTGAGATTTCTAATTTTTTATTTACTAAAAAGTATTATTTATTTGAAAATAAATTTGAAAAGACCCTGTATGGTCTTTTTATTATAACTTTTTGTAGATGTTAGTGGCTTAATTTCTGGAAATCACATTATAAAAAATTATCTTATATCAGACCCCTGAGAAACTGACTTGAATATTTATATCTAGATGAAGAAACTTGCTGAGGTATTACTTGGGACCATCACCAATGATTAAATAAAAGAAAGGACTTAGCAAGAAATCTTGATAAACCATAATGATGCTATAACAAAAGCCAATTATTTAAAAGTCTTAAATAAACATTCCTATTTGGGGTTTCATTTGGGGTGGTGAGGGCAAGCACACTTGCACTGCTCAGTGACTACTCCTGGCTTTGAACTCCTAGTAGTGCTTGGGGGACCATGTGGTACCATGGATTGAACCTGTTTTTTCGCAACAGAAACGTGGTTCACATGCATTCAGCCCATTGAGCTATCTCTCTGGTCCCTAGAGACCGTTTTTAAGCTGCCCTGCCATGAAGCAAGGGGATTTGGAGATGTTTTTATACAATTGCCAGCATCAGTCATTGGTACAGGCTGCCCTGGTACCTTAAGACACTAAACTTTGATTAAAGAGTTTTCTCTTTTATACTATAATTTGTTAAGTACAAACCAGACACAATATTGGACTGCTACTCCTAACAGTAACAAGGAAGAGTCATTGCTGAGGTGAGCCATGTCCAATGAAACTGCAGTCTAGGCTCGGCCTCAGCACACTCCCCTCAGCCACAGAGTGGCTTCATAGATCAGGAAACAAATTCCAACTTTTTGCTGCCCACAAAAGACATAATTGAGCACATGATAATCACTGCCTCAGAATGAAAGGTTGAAAAAGAATCAAAAATAGTCAAAAGAGGGCCTGAAGTAGTACAGCAGATAAGGCATTTGCTTTGAAAGCATCCAACCTGTTTTTTTCCCTGGCACCCCACCTGGTCCCCTGAGTACTTTCAAGAGTAAGTGACTCCTGAACTCAGAACCAGGAGTAAGTCCTGAGCACAGTGTGGCTCAAATAAATCAACAAAATAGTCAAAAGAGTTATGTGTAGCATTCTTTCTCCAAAGTTATTGACAGAAATATTTCATCTTTCTTAGTTATAATGCTTAATTAAAGTTTTAGAAAATCTCCAAGCTCCCTCTGATTTATCTAGAACCTGTTAATTCAGTTAAATGAAAATGTTCCACCTTAATATCTGATACAACTTAGTATCTGAGCAGTTTCTCAACCTTCTAAACTCCTTTATGTGATAACTGATCACTCTGACCTGTCATCACCAAGGAATCCTGTTCGGTTGGTTTGACCAAAATCCCCTTCATTAACGAAGCTATCTCTTAACAATATTCAGTGAAAACAAACCCTGAGAACTGGCTGCAGAGAAAGTTACCAAGGGAGTGAGTAGGCGAAATGGGGTCTTTTGTGTTATAATGGGCTATATTTTCACATTGGTGGTAGACATAATGTGATAATACTGTAATCCTAAAACACATAAACATTTCATTCTTGTAAATCAATGTTACTTAAATTAAAAAATAAGAAATAAAAAAATTTTTTTCAGGGCTGGAGCAATAGCACAGTGGGTAGGGTGATTGCCTTGTTTGTAGCCAACCGGGGACATGTGGTCCCCTGAGCACCGCCAGGAGTAATTCCTGAGTGCATGAGCTAGAATTAACCCTTGTGCATCACTGGGTGTGACCAAAAAAGCAAAAGACAAAAACAAAAACAAAAACAAAAAAACAAACCTCTTTTCTCAGTATTTTCATCACTTTAGAGTTCCAATGCGTCACCTGGAGAGTCACATCACTGAGTCACCTTACCTAAGAACAATATTGTTTGTTTGCTTGATTAGCACTTTTCCCCTCTGTTGGTCATTGGGAACATAAAATCAACATATTTATTGAGTTGTTACAGGTATAGATGCTGAAATTTACCCAGGGACCTGAGAGATGCTACAGTGGGTAAGATGGTTGCCTTTTATGCAGTTGACCCAGGTGTGATCCTCAGCACTTCATATGGTTCCCTGAGCCCCACTAGGATCCAGGAGTTATCTGCACAGCCAAGTATGGCCCATACCACACTCCCTGCCAAAATAAAAATATATTACTACACCATAACCCCCAGCAAAGTACCAGTCTCCCTCTACCGTGGTCCACTGAAACCCCTTCAACCTCTCCTTCTGGTAACCTCAGTTCTGTGGTCTGAATCTATGACATTTTTCATTGGTTTTAATTTTTCCCTTGCTTTACTTCTTTTTATCACACATGTAAGTGAGATGACCTGGTATTTGCCTTTTTATTATTATTTTACTTAGAATGTCTCCCTTCAGTTCCAATTATATTGTGAAAAAAGCCAATAATTGTTCTCTTAACAACAACCCAAGGTTGAGATAGTCCCCTGGGTACAACAGTTCAGGTCATTTAGAATACAATTGATTAAGAAGTGTATATCCTTGGGTGGCAAAGGACTGAGGAAAGAACTTCTACCTAAGGAAGGACAGAATGAGATAGTTTAGGGTCTTGTAGGTGTAGATGAAAGCATAGGCAAAAGTACAGTAAGAAATTGTCATGACTTTATACTTTAAGGGTGCCTGATGAATGGCTATTTGAAATAATCAGTCTTTGCTCTCAATGTACTCATTAAATTTTGATGGTCTTACTAACTGTCCTTATTGTCTCTGTTGACTTAAACAATGGCTCACATGTTGGGAATCAGGATAGGGGAGGGATGTTGTATTGAATAAATGTTAGTTCACTTGGGGCTTCCCAGGTGATAACAGAGCTTGGATAATCCTATGTGTTTACTTCCTTGTGTGTTTGTCTCACTCTGCAATTGACTCCCACTGGACAGGGGTGAAAAATGCTAATCCAATTGACTTCATTGTTGCAAATTTACATATACATATGCAGACATATCACATTTTTAAATTATTTATCTTTCATGAGGTTTTTCAGAATTAGCTAATTTAAATAGTGCTACATTGAATATAGTGTTCACTTATCTTTAAGAATTATTGTTTTTGTGGGTTTTTTGATAGACACCAAGGTGAGAAATTGCTGAATCATATTAGATCCATATTCAGTGTTTTGAAAAATCTTTATAGCATTTCCATAGAATATTTTCACCGTATCACTGTCATCCCATTGTTCATCGGTTTGCTCGAGCGGGTGCCAATAACGTCTCCATTCATCCTAGCCTTGAGATTTTAGCAGCCTCTCTTTACTCGTCCTTCCCAACGGTGCCACACTGGAGGTTGTTTAAGGGTCAGAGGAATGAGACCCAGCATTGTTACTGTTTTTGGCATATTGAATACGCTATAGGAAACTTGCTAGGCTCTGCTGTGTGGGCAGAATACTCTTGGTAGCTTGTCGGATTCTCTGAGAAAGAGAATTAGACTATAAGAGGCATCACAGCAATGCCTCATTTTTTCCAATGACATTTTGTATTTTTCAGATTTCCTGAAGTCTTCATTCAAAAATGGACTGAGAAACATTCTTTTGCATGTCTATATACAACTTTTGAAGAGGTGTCTTTAATGTACAGATCCTTATATGGCATACGTCCTTGATGCACTACATAAGTACAGTATGATACACTTTTCCTTTTCTTTTTCTGCCCCTCCTCCTCTTCCCCCTCCTTATCACCCCTTTCGCCCTCCCCCTCTGCTCCTCTCCCTCCCTCTAGCCCCCATGCTCCTCTCCCTTTTTCCCTCCACCCATCCTCCTCACCTCTCCCCACTTCCCTCCCCTTCCTCCATCTTTCTCCTCCTACTTTTCCTCCTCCTCCTTCTCCTCCTCCTCCGCTTCTTCCTCCTTCTCCTCTTTTTCTTCCTCATAAGCTTGTTTTTCTATAGAACTAATCTTTCTGCAATTGATATGTAATTGTGCCAGTTTTACTCAGAGCTGTGACATAGAGATTCATATAAAATTATATAAATAGTCAAACAGAAAATGTTTGTTCAGAGTGACAGGAATTAAGTGAGTCAACAAGACCCACAAGATATGGTTACCATGGGAAGCTATCAGTCATAAACATCAACAACTAAGTTATTGCATGTTTTCCTTAGGATTACATGTGAGTTTACCTTTTCTAATCAGATGTGACAGAAAAATTATGATAAACCATAAAGATAATTTTATTTGCATTTCCTTACATTTTATCTGCATTTCCTTCATAGATTTAAGAATGCCTTACTAGTGTATATATATATATATATATATATGTACTATGCAAGAAATTTTAGAAAAAAATGATATATGTTTTTATCTTTATTTTATAAGTAACTATTCCTAATAATTTCTTTTAAATGCTATTTTTATTATGTTAACATATTTTCCACTTGGGGATATAAGTAATATAAATTTGACTTTTGCAGCCCTGTATTTTAAACTTCTCTTCCACAATGCTTTAACCAACTTTCTTTTGCATCAGATTTAAGCATCACTATCTTCTCATTGACATTCTTAATTTCTAACAGATATGATATTATGACATAATCTATAGATATGACATTAAAATACTTATATAAATCCAAGAACTAAAAATGAATGCAAATTGAATGCACAAATATATTTTATTTGCACCCTACATGGGAATTGTTGATTGTAAAATTGTGGCATGACAGCTGTTTCTCCAGAGGTCTTAGCATGTGTTCCATTGTTGTCTATCAAGAATTCCAGAAGAGATTTGGATGCTTTTTCAATTCCTTAATTTTTTAGTAACTCTGTCAAGGAAATAAAATGTATTCGGGCATTGTAAAATCATTTACAATTCATTATAAATATTAATAAGGCAAATTAGTTGTAATGGTAACTTATTTGAGAACAAGCTGATTTTCTCAGATACAGAAGGCAGTTTTGGAAGTCAGGAGAAAAAAACCCTTTTACTTAGAAGTCATTAATTTGTCTAAATCAATGGAAGGGAAGCTTCTTCAGGGAGTGAGCCTGCAAAGAATAAAAGCACTCCAGAAAAGATCAGAATTTTATTTGTATATTATATTTGCAACAGAAATAAATGGATGGGCAGATGAAATTATAATCAAGATTGTGTTGTCTTTTTTTATCTTTCTCTTTCTTTGCAGTCTTACAACTCTGATACCCTACATCAATATCTGTTGCATTTGTTTACTTGAAAAAAGATGTGGTATAACCAAAATGATGCTTATGTCACAGGAACATCAAAGTTACAGTGTTATAGTGTACCTACATATTTGTTTTTAAGTCTTCCTTAGTATTTTTGTACATCTTATGGTAGCCTCTTATGGGAAGACGAGCTGAAACCTGAAAAACTGTGGAACATGAGATGTGGAATTAAAATATCCAATATGAAAAAAGTTAAATTCCTTCAGTGAAATGATACCATGAAAGTAGCTGAAAAAAGAAAAACCCCAACAGAAATTTGGGAGAACTAATTTTAAGAAAAATTGTAGTTCATTTTCAAAATCATTGAAAAATAAATAAAATAAAATAAAATGGACTTCATTATAGAAGTTATTGACATCTATGTGTTGACCATTTTTTCAATTTTGGCTGTTATCCTGAGGTTGTTACTATAAAATAATTACATAAGCAATGTCATATTAGCATCATGCAAATATAGAAAGAATGAATTGGGGTCATTCCAGTTCACTCTTTTATGTAATCCTTAATCTAAATCAATTAATGCATCATCTGATCTTATGTTCAAATAATTCTGATAAAAAACTTAAAAAATTATTGCTAAGATCTTTGGCTGTTACAACAAATATTTTATGATCTTTATGGGATACAAAGCAATACGATCAAGAAATAACCTTGCAAGCTCATGTAAATGAAAACAGCACCTGTTTCTCAGCTTTTCTGGTCACCTCCACTGTGAGAGAGTTAAAAGTTTCCCTTTGACTGTCTCTCTTAGTTCCTATTGATCAATATATAAACATGACTATCATAAATGGAAGAACTTGGCTATAAGCTTGTTACTATATCTCCCTACCATTAATTTCATGGCTATAGATACCATGAGGCTAGAGCGATAGCACAGTGATAGGGTGTTTGCCTTTCACGCAGCAGACCCATGTTTGATTCCTCTGCCTCTCTCGGAGAGCCCGACAAGGTACCAAGAGTATCGCGCCCGCACGGCAGAGCCTGGCAAGCTACCCGTGAGGTATTGGATATGCCAAAAACAGTAACAATAAGTCTCACAATGAGAGAAGTTACTGGTGTCCGCTCAAGCAAATCAATGAGCAACGGGATGACAGTGACAGATACCATGACAGTGATAACGTTTTACTTTACTTGGTAGCCAAAATTAGGCATGAGTAGTACAAATCTGTTTCTACGAAGCACACAATTGTCTTTTACATTTGTTTAATCCCAAGGAATGGATTATTTCTAAACATTTAAATAGGTAATGATGACAGTGATGCCAAGCCAAAGTCCTATGTATTGATTTCTATGTCTAAGCATAAAAATAGCAAAGTTTTTACCCAGCATGTCCCCTGAGTTGGAAACTGTCTATCCAACACCAGATTTGGTGCACATCCAATGCCTATCAGAATTTAGAGGTAGTTGGACAAAAAAACTTCAGGACGACTTTCTCATGTGCATTTCTGCTTTCCTTATACAGGTACTACCTCTTAAGAGGCTCCCTAATAAGGTATTCAGCTGAAATGCTTTTCAGTCATTAATGCTCAGCCCTTTAATCTTAAGAGGGAAGGAGTGAATAGGCTAAAACATTTTTCTGTCTCTACTTTTCCATTCCTTTATTTTGCTGCCCCCCCTCCTGACCTTAGTCATAAAATGACAGGCTACTTTTTAGCAAGACACTATTAATCCAACCTGTGCTGCATGTCACTTCACTCTTTCCCAGAGATAGTACATGAAAAAAGCAGAACTCTGAGGAGCCTGCATTACTCTCTTTTTTGATCACTCATGCCATAACAATAAGGGATATAAGCTTGACTGTTACTTTTCAGTTTCATTTGTCCATATTGATTACTTCAACACTTGGCAGCTCTCCATAGGTAGCACAAAGAAAACCAAGATTCAATGGATTTACAATAATAAAAAAGTAGGTAGAATATTTCTTGTAATCATATGTTTTAAGCTTTATTTGCTTAAAAAAATAAATTTCCCTATTTTCCACAACTCACCATGGAATTGCATTTTCTCCATAGGATGAATGCTTTCTTGTAATCAATAATGTACATGTGCCTACCCTGTTTTTATTTTTATTTTATTTTATTTGGGTGGGGATTGCACTACCCAGTAGTGCTCAGGGCTTACTTTTGGCTCTGTGCTCAGTAATCATGCTTGATAGTACTTGGAGGACCATATGTAGTGAAGGTATTGGAACAGGTTCAGCTGTATGCAAGTAAAGTGTCTATTATTGTAATCAATTACTATCACATACTGTTGTATTTTGTGGAATTTGTTATATTCTGAAAAATTTTATTTTATTTTCTGAATCAAAAAGAAGTATATCATATTAAGTTCATAATATTAAACTTCCCATGGATCTCTCAAATACTTTCCAGCATTGTTAACAGTGCTCAGAGCTACATAAAAGTTGACATCCAATATCATATTTTTAAGAAAAATGTTTAAAGTAGAATCAGTCTCTAAGAACCTTTCTCAAAGCTCAAAGCATTGGCAATTCTAGTTGTAAAATAAAAGAGTTTTAATCATTATTGAAAATTTAAGTTGATAGTGGTTTTCAAGAACTAAAAATAAGATTTCTCGAACACAGAGTTTTTTTAATTAAATTTTTGAAATCACGAATTTCTGGTATAATGTGAGAATCAAATATTAAAATATTTATTCCCAAATGATAATTTCTCCACTTCTTTTCATGTTCATAAGGAAAGTAGATTTTTGCAATAGATCAAGGAGTTTCATCTTTGGACATTAGTCAGATACATACCCTCTTGTGAACATGATTTCAGAAGTGTTTCTTGCCTATATTATATGGACACTTACAAATATCTGAAAGAGAAAACTGTAATAGTGTATTCTGATATTGAATTTGAGGTCAAAATAGAAGGAAGCACCCTAAGCCTTGGAAAAGCTTAATAAATAACTTTACTGACTGCTTCTAAATTAAGGAGCCAAGTATCCAAGTTTAATTGAGAGTTTTCACAGTTCTGAAGTCATCGGTGAGACTGTTTCTTGAATTTGAGACACAGCCCTAACTCATAACTGCAGAAACCCTGGAGCTTTATGAAGGTGACAAACCAAGATATCTTATACAGGAAATGGGTTGGTTTCTTTCTCCCCTTACTAATTCACAATGACTGCAAAGGTCACTCCTTTGGAAATTTGAATATCAGTGAAAGGTATGACATCTGAGTTACCACCCTTCTCATTCCACTTACCTCTGATTTTAAAGTAAATGAAGGAAAAGACCATGGAATAGAAGACTATCAGAATGTACAGGACCACTGTTATATCTTCCAGCCAGATATTATCCAGTTGTGTATATGGTTCTGAAGCAGGTACTGTAGAGAGTACAGGAAATAAGAGTGCCATAGCAAGAAAAAGAAGGATGATTATAAATTACTAAAAGATTTACTTTTCAAGGTCCTATTGATCCATACTCTATTGGATTCCTATAAGAGTGAGGGAGAAGTAGGCTGGACTATGTAGAAAGTGGATGATCCTGGAGCTGAGTATATTTGGGGTAAAGTTTAAAGGTAGTTACAAAGAGCCAGGTATCCATATTTTAATTCCAGAAAATTGATAATTGCTCTGGGTGTTGAGAGTCTAAAGGACAGATGAATACATTATCCATTTATGTTTTTTATCTGGAGCTACAGGTTTCTCAGAGCTTCATGATGAAGCAAAGCCATATATGATGCAGACAGGATCTCTGTGATGGAAGTATACTTTCACTATTCTCAAAAGTTAACATATCTCTTCTGGGTGGCTTTAAAAGTATAAAACACCTGTTTTATAAGATTGGTCATGTCTTGTGCTGCATGCACCATTATAAACAACTAGATTATCTGTTTCCAAATCAGAATTCTGTCTATAGCAATTACTTTCCTTTCTCAACAATTTGCCTCAAGAAATATTTATCTCTGTTGTTTTAGAGAAGTAGTCTGTTCTTGACTAACCATATATATACATATATATATTTTTGCTTTTGGATCACACCCGGTGATGCACAGAGGTTACCCCTGGCTCACGCACTCAGGAATTATTCCTGGTCATGCTCAGGGGGCCAAGTTGATATAGAAGAGTAAGATATGTAAAAACCAGAGAGCACATAGTAGGTGTTTAATATACTTAACAATAAATATGTTTTATTTTTATCATCTTCCTCCTTTCCGTTTGGCAATATAAATTTGATAGTCTACATATGACTGATATGTAAGACACTGCCATGAGCTTTTTTTCCCCAGTCACATCTGGTTTAAGTTCAGTGTATTTTAATTACACAGAAAATGAGTAAGAATTCTGTGAACAGACTATCCACATCTTATGACTTCTTTATTCTAAGTTTGAATATAACCATAATTGCAGCTAGTAATAAATAAATATTATACTAGGCTAGGGCTATTTCAGTGGTACAGCACTTGTCTGCATGGACTTGGCTCAGAGTTCATTCTTCAGTACAGTGAAAACAAAAATACTCTTTACCATACTAATTATTTCTTTGTTTATATAATGTTCATGGAGACCTCAATAATAGTGCCGAAGGCACATTTCAAATATGTTGAATTCAACTATCCTAGAACTTTTATAATCACCACTTTTGTGTCATCCTTAAAAAGAGCAAAGGAAGAGAAGAATTATTTCTGGATGGCCATGAACACTATGGAATTGGCAATATTACATGTGCAGACTGAGTCATTTTGAAAAGGGTTCCTCTGCTGTGCATTGCTTTCTAAGAAAAATCTCACAAGTTTAATATATATTGAAATTTTGCCTCCTCTATGCTTAAAGTGTGAGAAAAATCGGTATATTTAATTAGGGGGAGATAGCTGGATATTTGTCACAGCGCATGCACTCACACACACACACACACACACACACACACTCATACACACACAGTATTAGACTGAAAGTATTTTCTCTTTCTCTGGCAGGCAAATGAATCAGGACTTTGTATCATTAATCTATAAAATTCAAGCAAATATCAATATTATTTGGCTGAATATTTTATCAAGAGACAATGATTGAAAAAGGGCACAATTTTCAGAATGTCCCCACCTTTTTGATATCACATACCTCTGTTGTAATGCAAAAACATACTAAGTCCAAAGATCAGAAGAAATGAAAAGGAGAATATCACAATGCCCCCTACCCAAGGAGGACACTTATCGCGATGGAAACCTGAAAAATAATAGAGATATAATTATTTATTATTGGTGTAGAGGTACTTTGAATTGAGAAAAATGTACCAAGAGATAATAACTATAGTAATGAAGCATAGAGCTAAGTTCAAAGAAATAGGCAGCAAACTCAGGTATAAATAAGACTGACTATGGGTTAGTGAGATAGTACAGGGGTTAGGGGGCATGCAACTGACTCTGGTTCAATTCCTGTCACTGAATATGTTTCTCTAAGCACTGCCAGGAGTGACACCTGAGTACAGCTAGGGGTTTTCAAAACAAAACAAAAAAGACATAAATGAGAATCCCTGTGATTTATTGGGGTCTAAGAGCTGGTTAGCAAATGAATTAGTGAATAGTTAATGAATGCTTTCTGCACCTGTTTGAGAGGGCTTATTTATCTTTCACAGGATTTAGTGTATTAAATTGGAATTCCTTCACTACAGGCAGGGAGGTCACTGGAAAAGTGATATTTATTATTCTAAGAACATTAAAGGTGCATGCCTTTTGCCAACTGCATTTTAAATCCCATTATGCAGCTCAGTCATGAATCATGAAGCGGGGAAGTGGCCAAAGTATCCCCCATGTAGCCTGCAGAGTGATCATGTATAGCCCACATCTACATCAACGGTGTGCAGGCTTCCTGTGCACACCTTTGACAACAGTGACAAAAGCAAGCTCGGTAAACAGGGAATATCCACAGAAAGCAACCTAACCTACACAGGGGAAAGAGGAACCACAAAGGTGACCTGTCAGACTACTTCAGGAAAGCCAAAGAGGACCTTCCAGTAGTGTACATCTATGCTGTAAGATAAAGAGAACACATCAAAGCTAAAGAATCTTGCCACAATTGGGAAAAAAGCATGGATCTGGTGAATATACAGAAAGTTTGAGAAAACACTGATAAAGATATTTCTACCCCTGAGGTAGTGATTAAAAATTAAAGCATAGTAGCTACCTTAAATGAGAGACACCATTAAACAGTTGCCACTATTTACTGACATCACTACATATTGGGAACCTGAGGACCCAAGCATGAGTGGGATGTTTCAGATAGTCCCTGGGTACTTCAGTGCCATAGCAGCACAATATTTTGGGGCCCTGGCATTGAACCACTGACCCTCCAGAGCCCCTGAACACTGCTTGTGAGACCTGCAGAATAGTTATTGCCATTATTATAATTTATAAATAAGTACACAATAAAAATAAAATTTATGTCATTAAAACACAAAAAGTGAAGTTTTGCTTGCAATCAAATTTTGTTAGTTCTCATAGCAAAAAATTCATGGTAGAATCACTCTGCTATATACTATTGTGCATAGTATATGTATAGATTAAGACAAGAAATCAAAGTATGCTATGATAAAAAATCACCAATTCACCAAGCAATGCAGCAGTAGGATTTTTAAAAAGGAATCAGAGACTATAAAACAGAAAACACTAAGATGGCACTAGTAAGTTCTAGCATATGAAAATTACTTCAAGTGTAAATATATTGAGTACTGAATTAATAAAAATACAAGACCAATTAAATGTTGTATAGAAGAGACTCATTTGAGCTTTAAGGACAAATAGGCTCAAAGTAAAATGGTGGAAAAAAATATTCCATGTATGTAAAAATCAAAAGGAAGATAATTTTACCAGACAAAACACACCTTAAGCAAAAAGTGTTAAGAAGAGAAAAGTAAAATTGTTAACTCTAGTGAAGATATAAACATTATGGATAATAATACTGAACATCAGAACACATCATATAGTAATCAAGTGCTAATAGATCGGAAAAAAAATGTGCAGTAATTCAGTAGTAAGGGACATCATTATTACACTTTCAGCAACAGATTGATTAGGGCTTCTCAAAGTAGACAACACCTTCTTCAGGAGGTGCTGGAATGACAATGAGAGGGGGAAAGAAAAGCCTGAGTACAACTGGAATGCATTGAACAAAAACAGAAGAGTGGTAAAAGCATAAATAGAGAAAAGAGGAAACTTTTGAGAACTCATTCATACATATTTGGTCTTTTTACAACATAATTAAACTTGCATTGGTTAATTTATTTTTCAAATAAACAGGCAAAATTTAATTGATAACCAATGAATAGTCACAGTTTGGGGCGGGTTTTATCTGGCAAGAGTTGGCAGGAGTGTCTGCTGAGTACTGTGGCAAGTCCTGCGTGCATCAGCAAGAAGATGCTCATGTAATGACTTGCTTACAACACAATGCTACAAATACGTGTTATGAGTGTAAATTAACTTGAATAATCTTAAGTTAACAAAGATGCACGTGCAATAACTATTTTAAATTTTTAAGGGACTCTAGCAATAGTACAGATGGTAGGGCATTTGCCTTGCACAAGGCCGACAGTGTTTAATCCTTGATATCCCCTCTGGTCCCCAGAGCCCACCAGGAGTGATCCCTGAGTGCAGAGCCAGGAGCAAGCCCTGATCATTGCCAGGTGTGACAGCCCTCCAAATTTAATCCATATCTGATACCTTCTACCTTCATGGGTTACAGATCATATACAAACCAAATTGAATTATTTTTTCAATGGAATAGTAATTTACAGATGAGTATTTTTAGAAATTTCCTTACATAGTATACCATGTGTGTTCTTTTCAAAAGAGAAACAGCATGTTTAGCCAGCAAAATTCTATTTGAAGTATATCGTCATACTAGTAATATTTTATTATAATGTTAATTAAAATAAGTGAAACATTTTAAACTGCTAACATTTATGAATATGACTTATCTGTGCTAATTGGTAAATAATATATTAATAAGAAAAATAATTTAGGATAAACAAAATAAAATTTTTGACTGATTTAATTAAATATTGATATACTTAATTATTTCTTGATAAGCTTAGTTTGATATTTGACAATTTAATATCACACACATACGCTTAATTTTGACCAAAGAACAAAACCTAATTTTTGTTTGTCTGTTTTCTTACATAAAAATCACTGTAGGGGTGTTACCGGCGCCACTCTGCTGAGATGTGACCTGAGCGGCCACACGTGTGCGGCCTCTCTGTTGCTGAATGTCCATGACCCGGAGCCACCTATCTACTTTTGGCACCAGCAGCTTCTTTCAGAAATGTCTCTAGACTGTGAACTAAGCCACGGCCCCATGTCATCCCAGGAGGGAAAAGGTTTTTCTCTCTCAGCTTTTCCTTTCGGATGGCAACTAAAGGACCACTAAAGAGAGGTACGAGCTTGCAATGAATCAATTTCTGGCAGAAATTTCCTTGGACTGACTTACAAAAATACTAAAATACAGAAATCCAAAACTGCGCGGCCACTATCGCAGCTGCATGACCTCATATCTCTTCATTCTCAGCAATGGAAAACAAATTATCAAATGCTTCCTTTTTAGCAGGTCTGATTTTGGTGGTGAAACTCCAAACAATAATAGTGAGTTTTTTGTTGAAATATTGAATGTAATCAAAGTAAAGAGAAAGTAAATTGAAAATTATCAGCTACACATGTGGGGGGCGGTGGGGGTGGGATGGGAGGTATACTGGGGTTTTTGGTGGTGGAACATATGCACTGATGAAGGGATGGGTGTTCGATCATTGTATAACTGAGACTTAAGCCTGAAAGCTTTGTAACTTTCCACATGGTGATTCAATAAAAAATAAAATAAAATAAACTACTTTTAAATAAAACTAAAAAAAAAATCACTGTAAACCTAATATTGAGACTGTTATTTTAATAACACAAATATTGCAAGTATATGTCAACAAGTTGGACAACATAGAAAAGTGAATATTTATTTCTGGAAATATTCTACTTCAAAAACTAAATCAGAAAAAAATAGAAGATAATTAATAGGTAAGAGGGTTGGCCCAATTATCAAAAATCTCCCAACAAAGGAAACCCCAGGGTCAGTTGGTTTTACTGTGAGTTCTACCAAATCCTTAGAGAATTAATCCCAATCTTCTATAAACTCTTTATCCCCAAAATGAAGATTGTATCCAGGAAGATATCTTAGTGGTTAGGGATGCATGTGTTGCATGTACAAACCAATTTTGAAACCCAACACTGCATGGGGAGATGTTAGTCAAAGGATATGAATATCCAGTTGTACAATGAATAACAATCTGGAAAACTAAAGCATTAAAACATCATTGTGATTATAGATAATAAAAATTATACTACATACTTAAAATTTGCTAAGAGAATAGATCTCAAAATGTTCTCATCAGAAACTAAATGCCGATTATTTATTGTGTTGAAGTAGTTACCTAACGCTGGTGTAGTCATTATATTGCAATATCTAAGTATCAAATCAACCATATTTTATACCTTAATCTTATGCAATGACATCAGTTAATCATATACCAATAAAACTAGAGAAAGACTATTAACTGGATAATAAATAATAAATACATATATATTTAAATGTTCGAAAACAAAAAGAAAGGTCAAAGAAAAAGCAAAATGCAAGACTTTATGTGGCTTGTATTAACTTATTCTCTTATCAATGATGTGAACTTTGATGAAATATTTAACTTCACATAATTTTTAACATATGGAAAATAGGACAGTAATACTATTTATCTCAAACTTTCATAACATGGAAAGTTAACTGCACTAAAAATTGTAAACTTAGTATAGAATCTGTCATTTAACATAAACTTAATAAATTCTTATGATGATATAATAGTTCTTATTATTAAATCAATTCTTCCTCTTTGCAAAATATACATTCTCAATTACTCAAACACTGTTTAGGTGAAGATGAACAGAATATTTAATTAGAGAATCCAATGATATCCTTTCAAACTTAGGAGAATCATCTCAGCGATGGTTATTTACCTAGAACAATCTTTACTACAAACTCTAAAGAGCTGTCTGAAAAGACAATTATTATACATGGCCTTGGAACTTTCAATAGCTTTACAAGATTCACAAAAACAGATTTGCAGCTAATAAAGGAAGTGCATTTTAATGAAGCAATTGAATGATGTAATGTTTAAGTCATAGAAATGCATAAAACAGCTCTAAAAATTGGGAAATGCCAATAAGCATCTATAACATAAAAGAGAGTTTACTCTCGCAACACAGCAATTAGAGATGTATAAGAAGTTGTGAATTTATATCTTTCTGGTGGGTCCTCCTCAAACTCTACATTTACAGGGTAAAAAATTGTGCTGTCTAAAAAATCACATCAGATAAGAGTTCAGACCAGAAAGGAGAATGGAAATATTAGGGGAAATCTAGGATATGAGAAATGTGTAGGAATTAAACCAAAGTCCTTTGCTGACAGTTAACCTATGCTTGGTGAAACATGGCCCTGGTGCAAAGGGATAAAGAGGCTGCAGATGAATTCACTTTGAAAGATTGAAAGAACTGTAGGTGAAGGGATCTGTGATTTGATGTTCTTGCAATTGTGAACTCCCCCCAATACACAGATTTTTGTGTGTGTGTCTCTATTTCAACTATTCACCATTTCCATTTTCCTTAATACAGCATAGTTGAGGATAAATGAAAATATTTTCTTCTAGAAAACTTAAGCTACCTGGTGTTACAACTCTTCCTTCAAATATCACTTTTCCATGGCAAACTCTTATGCAACCTCTTCTCAACCGTTTATTCCCTGTGCTGTTAGAGTTTTATTTCCTATTTGTAACACGGTCATTGAACTATTAAGAAAGTAATTGTAAAAAAAAAGTAATTGTACATATGTGTAAACTGTATCTGTTGTTAAATGCTAAATGTTAGAATCTCTTATTTTTTGAAAAAGCAAACATAGAAAAATAATTTTAATTTTATCAAGGTAGAAGCAGTCCACATCTTCAGCATAAAACTTACCACAGGGAGGAAGGGGTGGGACAATGGTGGAGGAAGTCGACACCTCTCTGGGGGGTGTGGTGTAGAATAGTTCATGTATGAAACCCTACTAATAACAGTTTAAACCACAGTGCTCTCCCAGAACCCGAGTGGTTAGAGGACATATGTCTTACATATAACCCATGAGATTAAACCTTCCTGAGAAGGATGGGTTTAGGAATACCGTTGCTAAAGTTACTATAGTTTTAGCAACCCCACCACAGTTTTCATATCTTACCCATTAAACATACCTTTTGATCTGCAATCTCCTATACAGCATGACTTTATGAAGACCAGCAGAAGAGCCACAATTAAACCCAGCATGAATATCCAAATATCAGACCATGAAATCAGTGCATCTGAATTACAGAACCAGAAATGATTTGTCAAAAATATTTCTCCACTTAAAACCCTTATAATCCTACCTGGGAGAGCTTAGGTGGTATAAGGCAGAGTTATGATTTCATAGATTTTAATATTATCAGGCTGATACAGATGTTAACTTGAGAGGAGCAAAACTGAATGAATTCAGGTTCTCCTTTTATTTCCATATATTTTCCTCCTTACATTTTCCAGGATAATTGAATCTCTTCAATTGTCAAAAGTGGCAAGGCTTGCTTCCCCCTCAAAATCTCAGTCATAGTCCAGGAGCTAAGGTCATTCCTAACTCAAACCTTTTGATTTTGCATTTGGCATAAGAGTGGTTCTGAATTCTCCAACGGATTCACTGGGTTTCACATTATTATAACTACCCTTAAAAACACACATGTGCTTGTAACCTTCCTTTCTTTCCTATTCATGTGAACAAGCCTTAGCTTTCTCATTTGTATGAACATGTGTCATTTTGTTTGGGGATCTGATGCTTTTCTACGCGGAGAAAAAAAATTCTCTCACTAGAATAATACAGTTCTTATATACAAGGAAATGATTTTAAGAGGCTGCTAGAGAGCTGGTCAAGAGTTCCGTGCTTTCCAGCCTTTGACTTTTGAGTCTGTATTTGCACTTTAGTGTTCACTGCAGCACTAGTCACAATAGCCAGGATTTGGAAACAACTCAAGTGCCCGAGAACAGACAACTAGATAAAGAAATTATGGTACATCTACACAATGGAACACTATACAACTGCCAGGCAAATTAAGTCATGAAATTTACTTACACATGGATAAACATGGAGAGTATCATGCTGAGAGAAATGAGTCAGAGGGAGAGGGACAGACATAGAATGATTGCACTCACTTGTGAGATATTTTTCTAAAAAAATGTGAGAATAATACTCAAAGACAGTAGAAATGAGAGCCAGAAGGACCTGTCCAGCCATGATAGGAAGCTTTCCATAAGTATGGGGGTGTGCAGTTAGTATAACTAGCATAGACACTGTGACAATGATAATTGTAAATGACCACTCTGAACAAAACCAGAATGCTGAAAGGAGGTAAATTGATACACATGATAACCTTTTAAGTAACACAATAGCAAATCCACAAAGCCTAAAAGGGGAGAGACAGGGAGAGAGATAGACAGAGACAGAAACAGAGAGAAAATGAGAAAGAGAATGAGAATGAGAAAGTGTCTGCCATAGAGGCAGCTTAGTGGTGGTGATGATATTGGTGGCAGGAAATGTATATTGGTAAATGGATGGGTGTCGGAATATTGTGTTACTAAAACCCAATCATGAACAACTTTGTAACTGTGTATCTCTTCGAGATTTAATTTTTAAAATAGGGATGGGGGAAAGAGTTCTGTGTCTCAATTTTTTGTGTATTTTGTGTGGTTAATATTTGGATTAAGTTAGTATGTCTCATGCACATAATCCATGAACCTAAGCACCCCGTCTTTGAAGCTTATATTCAAATGATTTCCTGCACACTACAAACGCAGTGAGATAGTAGAAGAACTTTATCAATGCGTAATTCAAACAATCAGAAGGTCCCAGTAAAATTAAATTGGAGTATCAGAATTTTCCTTATCATGGTTTTTACTCGCATTTTCTGATGATCAAAGAATGATCAATAATATTAATGAAATTAAGCTCTCTAGATACATATGTTTCCCAAAAGTGATTCTATTTCCAAGTTTATATTAATTATAATTGAAAAACAATATTTTTGAAGTAAACATCTACATTTAGAAAGCATTAATTTAGAAAAAGGAATTCTTCAAAAATTTACAAATTAGGTACTGGAGTGATAACAGTGTTTGCCTTGCACGCAACCAACCTGGGTTCAAATCCCAGCATCTCATATGGTCCCCTTAGCACCACCAAGAGTAATTCCTGAGTGCAGAGCCAGGAGTAACCCCTGTGCATTGTGGGTGTGACCCAAAAAGCAAAAAAAAAAATTACAAATTATTTCTTAGGTAATAAGTTTACAATAGTGTTCAAGTTTCTGGTACTGATGTATAAATTTACTGCACAATTCTGTAACAGAAGTGCCTATTACCTACTTCCATACTCTGTGATCTTTAGTCTAATGTTCTTTCCTTCTTACCCCTGTCCCTATTAATTGCTAATTGAAAGTTATGGCTTTAGTATGTACTGTTTCCTCACTTAGCACCACCCACCACTTATTTATTGAAGTTATTGAAGTTGTGAGTAAATTTTATTATTTATGGATAAATCAAGGATTTTATCTTTTGTCTTTTCTTTGTTGTGTGTGCTGACATTTCTGATGCAACCATAATTTAAAACTTTGTTTTTCTCTGAAAGATAAGAAGACAAAATTAATACATAAATAATAAATTGCAAAACCTATCATAGGGTTCTTAATCAAATTGTAGTATTTTTGAATTTTATTATAACTCAGCCTCTGGCTCCAGCATTAATTTCATGAGCATATATAATTACCAATCAAGTGTATATAGTAATAATTTTATTGCAATAATTTAAATAACAATTATTTATTGATTATTAACTATGAACCATACATTAACCAAAGCAGTTGCAATATATCAAGTGCAAAATTTTTAGCAAAGATCTTTAGCATGAAATTTTAGAGAAGTGAGAACTGGGATTCAATAAAAATAAATGTTTCATAGTTAGCTTAAAGATGATCATTAAGGTAGGGTAAGGTGGTACAGAATCCCACATTACCCTTTTAAAATTAGTTTGCTAGGGTAGTTCTTATTGTGCTATATGTAAGAGAGAGAGTCAGTACTTCCTTTGACAAGGATGAAAGAGGCATTAACCTAAAACACACATATGATTAAGAGAATCCTTATTTTTTTAAAGTATGATAGTTGTAAAAAAGTATGATATTTGTGCAGGTAGGGGAACTTAATGAAATTAAAGAGCCCTGAAAGAGGGAAGACCTAGAACAAAGATCTTGCACAAGAATGATCCTAACATGGTTGGGGAACAGCACAAGATTATCTATGAATAGTCAAATATGTAATTGGGAACAGATAATTCAAGACATAGTGAGGCATTTTATTCTAAATAAAATAGGTAACCATTTTTGAGATTTGAGCAAAGGGTGATGTTGTATGTAATATCAGTATTTGGAGAAAGTACACAGCAAACAGGAAGAAAAACATTTTTTTGGTGTTATGCTATGCCAGTACTCAAACTATGGATAGTCGTGTTTTGTATTTGGATGGCAGCAATAAGATGTTGAGACATTAGATGCTAGATACATTTTAAAACATGGATTAACATTATCTCAATAGATATGATATAGCAGGAGACAAAGGTGGAAGGCAGAGATTTCAAGGATTTTTTTTCTGAAAACATAAAGTATAACCATGATGGCAGTGAATTCAGCAACTCAGAAGGTGATTAGTAGTTTAAAATTTTTTATGTATTTTATTTGTGTTCTTAAAATTCAATGTTGGAATTTTGAATTAGAGATGATACTGTTTGTGAATGAGATTTTTACAGAAGTTATTTAATAATCCATTATCATATTAATAATAATGAGACAGAATTAAGTTCCAAAAGAGAAAAAAAACTCAAGAAGCTCTAATTCGGAGAAGTCGAAGTGAAAAAGATAAAAGAGGACAGAAGATAAGGTGGACTATAAGCAAGAAAAGGACATTGGTGGAGGGTGTTTGGCCCGTAGTGGTGATGAGATCCTGTAACTACATAAAGACCATAAATGTTACCAGTATTAACCATGTTACCTTAACTAGAGAGTATCACGCCCACACGGCAGAGCCTGGCAAGCTACCCATGGCATATTGGATATGCCAAAAACAGTAACAATAAGTCTCACAATGAGAGACATTACTGGTGCCCGGTCGAACAAATCAATGAGTAACAGGATGACAGTGACAGTGACAATGACCTTAACTAGAGCAACAACAAAAATAAGTAGAAATAAAGTGAGATAATGAGTAAATAAAGAGAATGCAGTCACATAGAAATTAAGTGTAGACAGTATATTAATTTCTCAATAGTTTGCAAATTTTATGGCAATGACTCTCAGAAAGAAATGACACACTGCTCTCACCTTGTAGAATAATGCTTGTGATCTCTTCTTGACCAGTCACTGGGTTTCGAAGGTAGCAAGTGACATTTCTATGGGATCTAATAAGAAGGGTCATCTTCATGTTGAACAATTTGTCTGTATCCTGTGAATGTGATTCTGATGTAGGTGGTATGATCTGTCCTCTGTCTTCTCTCCATTCCATATGAGGCTGTGGGAACCAACCTTCTGAATTACACTCTAATAAAACACCTTTGATAGTAGATGGATGAACAAGAATTTGTGTCTCTATACTTGTCGCTGATTAAAAATAAAAAGGCAAAAACAGTATCTTTTAGGTGGAGGTAATAGGAACGATATCCAAATATAATGCTCTGTTATTCCTACTCTAATCCCCAAGATCTAATCCCCAAGATCTATACCCAAATATAATGTTCTGTTATTCCTACTCTAATCCCCAAGATCTTGGATATAGTCAAGTGTCATCAGGCTCTGGTTAAGCCAGACTGAAGAGTTGCTACATACAAACTACTAAAATTGTAGCAAATATAAGAGGAGGAAATGATTATTTCATTCTTCAATTTACTTAAAATTATTCATTGCTTACTTGCAAATTTTAGAAAACTCCACAAGTTTCTGTGATATAAAATGAAGGTCATCAAGATTCCAGCTCTCAAAGAATTTGTAGATTGATGTTTCTTCTTGTGTCTCCATTATTAACCACCTATCAGCTGTCACGATAAGTTACTAGTAAACACTGCATCACTGTTATCCCGTTGCAATTTGCTCAAGCGGGTACCAGTAATATCTCCATTGTGAGACTCATTGTCACTGTTTTTGGCATATAGAATACACCATGGGTAGCTTGCCAGGCTCTGCCATGTGGGCAAGATACTCTTGGTAGCTTGCCGGGCTCTCCAAGAGGGGCAGAGGAACCAAACTTGGGTCAGCCATGTGCAAGGCAAATGCCCTACTGCTATGCTATCTCTCCAGTCCACTAGTAAACAATCAGCAATAAAAATAAAAAATTTAAATGAAGGGGATGGAGCAATAGCACAGTGGGTGGGGCATTTGCCTTGCACGTGGCCAACCTGGGTTCAAATCCCAGCATCCCATATGGTCCCCCGAAGTAATTCCTGAGTGCATGAACCAGGAATAACCCCTGTTCATTGCCAGGTGTGACCCCAAAACCAAAAAAAATTTTAATGAAATTTTAATCTTTATATTATTTTTATATAATAGATATTTACATAAAACAGATATTAGCAGTAGATGTCAGTTTGGAGAAAACATATTTTTGAAAATTTCTAAAACATTGCCTAGAGTATTGACAAGACTTGCCTAATATGCTGGTAAAGAACAAAAGACCAGAGATTTAAAGTGTGAGTCCAGTTTTGTCCAATAAAATTTCTACAAAATATAAATATTCTGAATATGCACTGTCTAATGCAGTAGGTTTATTCCAGGGGATACCATTAAGTGCCAGAGATGTGGCCAGTAAATTAGAATTAGTTTTTAAACTTAAATATAAAGTATAAATGCAAGGGAAGTACGAGTAAAGAGTCTACTAAAATCTCAGGGCTAGGACAAATGGAGACATTACTGGCGCCTGGTCTAGCAAATCCATGAACAATGGGTTGACAGTGGTACAGTGAATGCAAGTAGCTTTATGTGACTGAGAGATTATCATGTAAATGACTTACCTCTTGGTAATAAAATTAATATCATAATAGTCAACAAAATGTTAACACAAGTGTGTCTAGAATCCCACACTCTGCTAACATGTTCCTGTAGCTCACCAAGATACTTAAAGTGCTTTATATTTTCACAATTTTTAGTCTCAGAAAACTTCCAAAGTGAAAAAATGGACTTAAATACTATATATCACATATATAACAGAGGACTCTGAGGATTGTAGGTCAAGGTTATTTTGAAACTTATAAGCAATCAGTGAACTAAGAGGAAAACAGAAATAAGACTTACTATTAATTTATCTTATATACAGTGTTTTATGTTGTATAAAATTTCTATTTAATAAACATCTCCCTATGTTTAATTAATTCTATTTATTCTTGTTTAGGCATTATGATTTACAAAACTATAAAATTAACTGGTATCTATAACATAACTTATTAGGTAACCTAAACCAAGGTAACTGCCAGTATTATTAAAAGGATACAAAGGAAAATAAATTATATGCATTTATATCTATAGTTTCATTAAAATTTAGAAACATTTTAAAGATATTTATCATTAAGTAAACTATTGCAAAGACATATCTAGCTTATAGTGTCAAAAATCACTAATACCACATATTTAAAGGATTTTTTACAAATATCTGTTGATATTTTACATATCTAGTAGTATATGTAGACATGGGAAAACAGGTTTTTCATGCTTATAAATACAATAGCACATATATTCAACTCTTAACTCTGCACTCTTTCTCATTTAAAGACTAAGTGTATTCATTTGAACTTGTTAACCAAATCATGTAAGATGAAAATGGTGAGAAACACTTAGAATTTTCCTAAATGGATTGAGAGACATAGATGCACATAAAACTCAAGGAACCCATCCTCACCTGTGACCTTCAATTCTGTGATGGCTTCATCATAGAATTCACCATCTTGGAATAAACAATGGTATGGCCCGTCATCATCAACTCTGACACCAAGAATCCTGAGGGTCACTTTACCCTCTCCAATGTCTTTTTTCATGAGCTCTGTTCGCTCCACGTATTTGGAAATTGTTTCCCCATATATGTCTTTGCCATCCTTATATAAGTGAACAGGCTGTGTGTAGCGGTTCCGGAACCAGCGTATCTCCATGTGTTCTGCACTTTGTGATGGGGAAAGCTGGCAACTGAGCTCAACTTCCTCTCCCAGAGAAACCAAAACAGTTTCCTGTAAGGCAGTCACTGTAAACTGTCCTGGGAAGGGATTTTATAATGATTGAGTGTAAGTCAAAATACACACACACACACACACACACACACACACACACACACTTCCATAAATTTTAGTTAGTTCTAAGAAACTATGCTACCACATTTAAGTAACTTGTTACTAATAGACATCACATGTATTTTATAACATAACTCTTGCAGGGTAATTTGAGATCCCAGATTTTTAGACAACACTTGGATTTTTAATATCTGGTTCAAACTCAAAGAAATGTGCACTTGGTAAAAAAAATGGGTATTGAAACACTGTATGACTGAAACTCAATCATGAACAACTTTGTAATTGTGTGTCTCATTATGATTCAATTTTAAAACAAACCAAAACAAAACAACTATCTATCAGATGACCTCTTCAGGTTAAAGAAATTCTCACCAATCATTTCTTAAACTAGTCCTTCTTTACTGTACATCACTCTTTTTCTTAATGTTTAAGTTTTTTACTGTTGAAGGTGAAAGAGTTATTTATACCCTGAAGCATAAAACTTGGTTAACAGATGTGTGGGGAATATGTGTCTCTAGTAAAATAGCCTTGTATTATTTTAAATGCAGCTGGGAGTAAGCCTATGTCAGATAGGGCATGGGACCTCTGCTAACGAAGCGGGTTCGCTGTAACCCCTCCTTTTAACAGTAGGGCAGGGAGAGGAATAGTCTGACTGAGGCCCCTCGGGATTTGCAGCAGGCTTCTGAGTGTATGAGGTGGGTGGAATAGCTGCCATGAATTTTGGGGTGTCCAGGAAGGGTGGAGAATTCAAAATTGTGCAGCTGCCAAAGTCTGTCTCACTCATACAGA
This sequence comes from Sorex araneus, assembly GCF_027595985.1. Lineage (NCBI taxonomy): Eukaryota > Metazoa > Chordata > Mammalia > Eulipotyphla > Soricidae > Sorex > Sorex araneus. The sequence continues at coordinate 26,887,215 of NC_073306.1, read as the reverse complement.
AATAAGGACCTGGAAGAAGGACAAGCTATTGAACACCCACATTTTTTCTAGGATGTAACTTTCAGGTGAGGAAAACAGCTACATAGTAAGAGTTTTTTTTTAAAATAAAGTTTTGTTAAGATTATTAATTAGAGTCAAAATATATGGATTTTATGTACAAAGCTACTGCGCCTCACCACCACCAAAGTGGCTATGACCTTCTATCACTGTCCCCATGTCACTTCAGTCATCATTCTTCCCTGTTTTTTCCCCCAGGGTTTGGTAATCAATATTATAAACCAAAGAAGTGTTTGTTGTTTAATATTGTCTTTCATAGGGCTGGATCTAGCTGGAGCGATAGCACAGCGTTTGGGCGTTCACCTTTCACGTGGCCGACCCGAGTTCGATTCCTCCGCCCATCTCGGAGAGCCTGGCAAGCAACCGAGAGTATCTCGCCCACTCGGCAGAGCCTGGCAAGCTACCCATGCGTATTGGATATGCCAAAAACAGTATTAATAAGTCTCTCAATGAAAGACATTACTGGTGCCCGCTCGAACAAATCGATGAGCAATGGGATGACAGTGACAGTGACAGGGTTGGATGGATAGTACAGTGGCTAGGGCGTTTCCCTTGTAAGCGACTGACCCAGGTTCAATCCCCAGCATTGAATGGTCCCCCAAGCACCACCAGGAGTAATTACTGAGTGCAGAGCCAGGAGTAACCCTTGAGCATGGTTGAGTGTGACCCAAAAAGCACAGTAAAATAAAATAAAATAATCTTTCACTTTGTTTCATCTCTATAATCTACAGATGGCTGAGTTTATACTGTATTTCTCCTTCTTCCTCTAACTTAGTTTAAGTTTCATCCACATTGCAGCAAACCACTTGATTTTCTTAGAGTTGCATAATATTCCATTGTGTTTTTATATACTACAAACTCCTTATCCATGAACTTTGTTTCCATTTCCTTGCTGTTGTACTAAGCATCAAGATGAAAACAGGTCTATAGTACAGAGGGTAGGGTGTTTGCCTTGCACGAAGCCAACCTGAGCTTGATTCCCAGCATCCCATATGGTCCCCAAAGCACCAACAGAAATAATTCCTGTGTGCAGAGCCAAGAGTAATCCCTGAGCATCGCCAGGTGGGACCCAAAAAGCAAGATAAAAAAGGAAGAAAGAAAACTGGAGTGCATATCTTTTTTAAAAATTTTTTAAACTGATGTTTTCACAAAGCCACCAGTGTTTATGTGGATGCAGGGAAAAGAGGAGCCATGGTGTGCGATATCAAGCACTTATGTAAAACATTTTGAGGATTTCAGGGCTGATCAAGGACAAGGTAAGCCTAGACACTTCAGTAGTATGCGGCTTATATTTGAAAAACTCTTAAGACTACTCTGTAGGCAGAAGTCACCTCATAAGATACTCTACAGGCATAGGAAACCATCATCTAAAAGTGGAGTGATCAAGATACCCTTAAGAGAGAGAAGTGTTATTGAGAAAACTTGTGATTCTAAGTAATGTCACTGCATAGCATGTTATTGTGCTATGGGTTGTTGAGGGCTCTGGAGGGCAGCAATGGTTCAAGGGTCTTAGTAGCTACAAGATAAATCATTGACTAGTAGATGTTGGGTACCATTCATCTAATAACAAAAAGATTCATATTCAAGAGCTGAAAAGTGCTTATTTGGCACACTTTTTAAACATTTGGATGTTTAATAACAATTTTGATAATAGCAAGCTCTTGATTGATGAATCTTAGCTTGCTTTAAAGAAATCAGAGCCATTGAATTTATTTATATAACATTTGTTCAAAATGAAAGAACTGTAGAATACAAAGAGTTAACCCTATTGTAAACTTGAAATGTATTCAATAATAATCTATCAAATCATAGAGATGGATTATAAAGAAACCAACCCCAAAATGATTCTTTATTGTAATAATTCTACATCCAAATGCAAGATATTGATAAAAAATGACCAGTGGACATTTTTTATAATAAGACTATGTGGAAATTCTGCATACTTTGTGAATAATTTTTCTTTAAACTTACAACTGTTCTACAAAATAGAGTGAGTAAAACCTAAAAAGTCAATTATGAAGACAAAAAATGTATTCATAGGCATGTTCACATCAGATTGACAAAGATGTTGGTGGAGCATTAGCTAAAGATTGTATACCACTTGACATTTCTCCTACTTAACAAGTAATTTTTGCTAAAAATTTTGTAATCTCATGTACCATTTGTCATCTCTGACTTTTCACTTGTGTTTATGAATAAGTCATATTTATTACCATTTTTCACAGATCCCCTTCTAAGTGCAAATTGTTATCACTTGTCTAAACTCCACTAGTCTACTCCACCCTCTTTATCTGATACATTCATTAACATAGATTTCAAAATAAGTTCTGGATTACTTTCTCACTTTTGACTTGTAAATTAAATTATGACTCACTCATATAAATATTGGGACCTCAAGGGAAAATGGTATGCATTTTTCTATATTAGTTATTTTTCCCTTGAGTCTAAGAGAAATTTTGGTACACAATAAAAAATTAAAATTCACTTCTTAATAATTATTTTCCATATTCTCAATATGTATACTACATGTGACCTCCCAATCATAAGATGTACATCTTATCCTCACCATATGACTGCTTATTAAACCTAGGAGAAAATTATCAGAAAACTTATTCCTTTTGTTTATTCTTCCCTATCTTTGCATAATTGATATTACCATGGAATAAGATAGGCTCATACCTGAACTTAGAGTTATCAACTGAACAAGAATCATGATATAAAAAGGGATGATGAAAGATAGTTCTGTCATTTTCATTATGCCTGTGATAAGAAGTAAGATAAGTTAGGACAAAGTGACAACATACTTAAGAAGTTGCAGAAATCATACAGTTCCATATATTTTTACTGTGTATTGTACTCTGGAATAATTTTATAGTATTCCCGATTATATTTTAATATCAGAAAAACAATGGATAAATTTTAGCGTGCATATTTTTGATGTAATATTTGGCAAACTGTAATATGTACTAGCTAATATGGCAACCATACTCCACATACTGCCTCATAAAATGTCCAACAAAAGTCACCATTAAAGGATCGCTTCCTTCCTAGTGAGACGTCACTGGTTTTCTGGTTTTGAAATGCTGTCAGGTGTGCTCTTTCCCTAAGGAAAGTGTGCCACCCATGCAGCCTAGGGAATAGGTTCCATTCGCCAATGCACCCAAAATCTATGCTTATCCAGTTTGTTACAATGAATAGAGAAGAAAAGAAAAGAAGGGAAGGAAGGAAGGAAGGAAGGAAGGAAGGAAGGAAGGAAGGAAGGAAGGAAGGAAGGAAGGAAGGAAGGAAGGAAGGAAGGAAGGAAGGAGGGAAGGAAGGAAGGAAGGAAGGAAGGAAGGAAGGAAGGAAGGAAGGAAGGAAGGAAGGAAGGAAGGAAGGAAGGAAGGAAGGAAGGAAGGAAGGGCATAACAAGTGCTCAAGAAATGCTATCTCTGGATATTAAAGAGAATTTTTAATAACATTACATGTACTTGAAATATGATTCTGCAAGTCATAGATGAGCTAGAAATAGGAAAATCAAGTAAAAAATGTTAGACCAGGTGTGTTCTGTTGAGCAAGGAGTGAATCATCAGAATAAAAAATAAAGATGCAGCAATTATACTACTGCAAAGATTCAGTCTATGAATGCAGAAAATGAGAGATTTACTGTCTCCTAAGATTTCCAGAATGTGTATTATGTGGCTAAATTGTGTAATAAATCACAATGGAGAGCCCGGCAAGCTACTGAGAGTATCCAACCCGCACTACAGAGCCTGGCAAGCTCCCCATTGTATATTCGTTATGCCAAAAACAGTAGCTACTAGTCTCACAATGGAGACATTACTGGCGCCTGCTTGAAAAATCGATAAGCCGATAAGCAATGGATGACAGTGATCACAATGGTAATTGGATTATTTTGTTTGTTTGTTTCATTGTGCCAGGGATCAAATTCCAAGCCCTCATAGATGCAATGTAAGGGCTCTCCTGTAGAGCTACCTTCCTAACTAATTGCAAGAACATGAATAAAGAAGTAACTGAGTGCTGAATAGATACAATTTCAGGTTTTCATGGCTTTTATATACACCTCCATAGCTGTTTCAGTTGTCAAAGTACCTGACTTATCCACCAGGATTTTTTTTCTTTATGTAGAAGAATATCTTTTCCAGGCTGAAGAGAGTACAGCAGGTAAGGCACTTGCCTTGCACACAGCCAATCTGTGTTGAGTGCAGATCCAGGAGTAACCTCTGAGCATGCCAGCCAGAAGTGGTCCCAACACACACACACACACACACACACACACACACACACACACACACACACACACCACGAGAGAGAGAGAAAGAGAGAAAGAGAGAGAGAGAGAGAGAGAGAGAGAGAGAGAGAGAGAGAGAGAGAGAGAGAGAGAGAGAGAGAGAGCAGATTTTCTGATAGAAAAGGACTATCAGAAATCACATTCAACTTGCCAGGAAAGTGAATCATATTACAGAAGAAGAGATACACCTCTGAGGTGAAATCTTACACTTACTCGAGCTTGGTGATCCTGGATCAGTTTTGTTTGTCCCTAGAGAATCGCTCCCACCTGAAGTTCTTACAGTGGCAGAACTAAGGGCGACCAGATAAACTATTTTCCAATATCCTTTCTCACACCTGCCATCTATTCTGGGACCTGGTTCTGCAGACTGATCCTTATGTTCCTTTCTGAGAGAAATTCCAAGAAGAGTGGCTGTCTCAGCCTGTGAGTAGGAGTTTGTTCAACTTCAGAGATGCAGCTGGCATCACTGTATAGACATCACAAGTACTAACATGCCTCACCCTGAGACAAAGCAGCACATGATCTGATATATACATTCCAGGTAAATTTTTGCTTAGCAAAGATCTATAATAGAGATATTTATTTTGATTGCCTCACCTGCACTTAGAGAAGAAAGGAGAGAAGCTATAGCTATATAAACACAAATAAAGAGTGGTAAATTCAGATATGACTTTCAAGAAAGGCTATAGGTGGAGATGGTGCCTGAGAAAAATCATGAAACAAAATGAGCAATTAGACTTCTTAAGAAAAGGAGCAGTACCATTTCCGGGTTGGAAGACATAACTTGAAGAACATAAGACAATATGTATAGCACATGTGGATGTGTGAATCTATGCACATATATTTATATTTACATATTTCTAAATATCTCCATATGCATAAGAGATGCCTGTATTTAAACAACTAGATAGACTCTACAGTAGCTGGCCCCTACCTACTCCTCACTTCTATAAGTAGCTGGCCCCTCCCTATTCCTCATTTACCTACTGTAGCTGGTCCCTCCCTACTACTCCCTATGACATTCCATTTGCTCTTAATAGAAAAAACATCTCTGCATGCAGGAATTATGTGTACCTAGGTCGAGAAATCAACATGACAAACGACCTGGCACTTGAGTTATGTAGGAGGAAGAGAGTGGCGTGGCACGCCATCAAGAGCAGAGAAGAAGTGGATAAGAGGATGAAGAACCTCCAGCTCTGGGGACATCTTTTCGACTCCACTGTTCTTCCTGCACTAAAATACACCTCAGAGAACTGGGCCCTACAAAAACAGGATAAGAACGCTATTCAGTTCTCCCAAAGAAGAATCGAAAGAGGTCACGTTTCACTCAAGTGAGAGAAGGAATCTGAAATTCCAACCTCCATCGACGATCAAAAATCAGGGACGCTGTCTCATTTGCCAAGGCATCAAAAATCAGATGGGCCGGAAACATAATGCGATTTGGAGATGACCACTGAACTAGAGCTGTTACCGACTGGATTCCACAGGATGTCAAAAGAACAGGTGGCTGCCCACCTATGAGATGGTCAGACTTCTTTGTCAATTTCCTGAATAAACGGTTTGAGGCTCTTTGTGTTCCTGGAGCGAGCAGATGCCATTGGACTACACCAGCACATAACAGGGACTAATGGAGATGTTACTGGTGCTTGCTCAAGCAAAAAAATGAGCAATGGATGACAAGTTATACAAGTGATAGACCCTAAGCCTATACATATAAATGTACTGAGAACACTGGCATTCATTCTATTTACTGAGCCAGTTTTTCTTTTTTCTTTCTTTTTTTTTTCATTTTATTGAATCACTGTGGGATAGTTACAAGCTTTCATGTTTGGGTTACAATTACACAATGATAAAACACCCATCCCTCCACCATGCACATTCCTCACCACCAATATCCCAGATAACCCCCCCTTTCCCCACCTCCCCCTGCCTCCATGGCAGACAATATTCCCCATACTCTCTTTCTCTACTTTTGGGCATTATGGCTTGCAACACAGACACTGAGAGGTCATCATGTTTGGTCCATTATCTACTTTCAGCATGCATCTCCCATCCCAACTGGCTCCCTCCAGCCATCATTTTCTTAGTGATCCCTTCTCTATTCCATCTGCCTTCTCTCCTCTGCTCATGAAGCAGGCTTCCAGCTATGGGGCAATCTCCCTGGCCCTTGTATCTACTGTCCTTGGGTGTCAGCCTCATGTGATGTCATTCTATACTCCACAAATGAGTGCAGTCCTATGTCTGTCCCTCTCTTTCTGACTCATTTCACTTAGCATGATACTCTCCATGTTTATCCATTTATAAGCAAATTTCATGACTTCATCTCTCCTAACAGCTGCATAGTATTCCATTGTGTAGATGTACCAAAGTTTCTTTAACCAGTCATCTGTTCTAGGGCACTTGGGTTGTTTCCATATTTTGGCTATTGTAAACAGTGCTGCAGTGAAAATATAGGTACAGATGTCATTTCTACTGTACTTTTTTACATTCTCGGGATATATTCCCTGAAGTGGTATTGCAGGGTCATATGGAAGCTCAATTTCTAGTTTTAGAAGAACTGTCCATATTGTTTGCCAGAAAGGCTGGACCAGTCAGCATTCCCACCAACAGTGAAGGGGCGTCCCTTTTTCCCCACAATCACACCAGCACTGGTTGCTTTTGTTTTTTTGAATGTGTGCCAGTCTCTGTGGTGTGAGATGATATCTCATTGTTGTTTTGATTTGTATCTCCCTGATGACTAGCAATGTGGAGCATTTTTTCATGTGTCTTTGGCCATTTGTATTTCTTTTTTGAGGAAACCTCTGTTCATTTCTTCTCCTCACTTTTTGATGGGATTGGGGTTTTTTTTCTTTTCTTTTTTCTTAAGTTGTTGCACAAATTTATTTGAACTCAAAGCACCACATTACAGAATTTCTTGTCTCCTTTCTTATACTGGAAAACTTGGCTTTGGTTACCCATAGTTCTATAATTTAATAGTTCTCAGACTCTGTTTCTTGCCTTTATTCAAACTGGATACTTCCCACTAAATTGACCTTGTTCTTAGTCTTTATCACTTTTTCTTTTTCCTTTTTTTTTTCTTTTTGAGTCACACCTGGCAATGCTCAGGGATTATTCCTGGCTCTGCACTCAGGAATCACACCTGGTGGTGCTGGGAAGAGCATATGGTATGCTGGGGATCGAACTTGGGTGACCGCATGGAAGGCAAACACCTTACACATGGAACTATGGCTCCAGCTCCTCATTATCACTTTTTCTTTCTGAACCAGATTTCATCTTCCTTCTGTTGTGTTTAGCTGAAATCTTCTGCTTCAGAGCTGGCAATGCTTTCAAAGTTTCCCCAGCCTTTAGACAGGTTAGACCAGATGACAGGCACACCTCTGCAGGTAAAACTTCCTCAAAAACTGGACTTTGGCCTTGGCGCCTGAGCCCTTGGGCAAAGTGATTTGAGCAATAAAACCTGAAATGTGCTTAATGTCCTTTTCGATTGAGGGTTTTTTCTTGTATAATACTACTAGTGTCTTGTATATCCTGGATATTAATACCCTATCAGATAGCATTGGGTGAATATTCTTTCCCATTCTGTGGGCTCTTTTGTATTTTGGTCACTGTTTCTTTTGAAGTGCAGAAGCTTCTAAGTTTGATGTAGTCCCATTTGTTTATGTTTGCTTCCACTTACATGGTCAGTGTTATTTCATCTTTAAAGATGCTTTTGGTCTCAACGTCATGGAGAGTTTTGCCTACATTTTCTTCTACATACTTTATAGATTCATGTCTGATATTGAGGTCTTTAATCCAAATCCACTTTGATCTGACTTTTGTGCCTGGCATTAGACAGAGGTCAGAGTTCATTTTTTTGCAGGAACCTATCCAGTTTTCCCAGCACCACTGTTGAAGAGGCTTTCCTTGTTCCACTTCACATTTCTTGCTCCTTTGTCAAAGATTAAGTGGCCATATATTTGGGAGTCTGTGACAGGATATTCAACTCGCTTCCATTGTTCTGCAGGTATGTTTTTAGCCCAATATCATGCTGTTTTAATTACTACTGCTTTGTCATAGAGTTTGAAGTTGGGGAAGGTGATACTCTCCATTTTCCTCCCCAGGATTGCTATAGCTATTTGTGGGGGTTTATTGTTCCATATGAATTTCAGGAGTGTTTTGTCTAATTCTTTGAAAAATGTCATAGGTATCCTGATAGGGACTGCATTAAATTTGTTGGGCAGTATTGCCATTTTGATAATGTTAATTATCCCTATCCATGAGCAGGGGATGTGTCTCCATTTCCTAGTGTCCCTAAGACCTACTTTCAATCCTTTCCAGGCTCTTATAAAAAGTCAAAGAACAGGAATCCTACCAAACAGTTTCAATGAATCAGACATCACCCTGATACCAAAAACAGACATAAACACTGCTAAAAAAGAAAAGAATACACCCATGTATTGATAAATATAGATGCAAAGATACATAACATAATACTGACAAAATCCAACAATGTATTAATAGGATCATATAACATGATCCTATTGATTCTACAGTTGCAAGGATGATTTAATATATGCAGTCAATCCACCTAGTCATATATATATATACAAGAAAAAGTAAAAAATAAAAATAAAAATCATATGACTACATGAATAGATGAAGAGAAAACATTTGTCAATATCCAAAATCTATACATAACAGAAAACCACTCATTAGAATGGGGATAAGAATTCAATAGTACTTAGGCAGGAAAGATTTGTCAAGGGCATCCATATGAAAAAGAAATAAATTATCATTATTGGAGATGACATGATATTGCAGAATTTCCTGCCCTCTGTAAGGCTGTCTTTACCGGGGGCCCCCTTGGAGGGGGGTGGGTTGTTTCCCTCCCTGCCCCAAGCAGAGCCCCAGCAGCCGAAAACTTCCAGAACCCAACCACAGCCATGCTCAAGGCCACTCTCCTCAGGCTCGGAAGAGCCTCACCCATGAAGGAACCGACAGAGGAACCAGTTGACCCGTGGGTGAGATCTCCAAACCTGCTCAGGTCGGGACTGGGCCTCTTCCACCCAGATCTTCCGTTTTCCAGTAGCTTGGCAGTCACACCCACAATCTGCCCCGGTGCCATGTAATCTCATCAACGGCCAAGATCCAGAGACTATAAAGCAAAGCCGCTGGAAGAAAATGATGCAGAATCTCGCATGGCAGAGCCTGGCAAGTTACCCATGGCGTATTTGATACGCCAAAAACAGTAACAATAATGGCCCTCATTTCCCTGACTCTGAATGCGACAGGGACGAATGGAGATGTTACTGGCGCCCGCTCAAGCAAAGCAATGAGCAACAGGATGACAGTGATACAGTGACACATGATATTATATTGGAGGATTCTAGAGACTCTACAAAACATTACCTAGAAAAAAGATAAATTTGTATAATAAAATATCAGGGTACAAAATGATCACACAGAAATCCACAGCATTCTTTATGAAAACAAAAGTATGGAAGAAAGAGAAATATAAAAACACAAATATATGTGTATATGTACACATATATTTATCATATGTATGTATATCTCCCATTCAAAATTGCACTTAAAAAAATCAAATGCCTGAAAATCAGCTTAAAAAGAGATGAAAGACTTTTATAAAGAAATTACCTTTATTTTAAACAGTCGTTACTTTAGAGAATATATCTAATACCTAAGGCCAAGTGAGCTACCAGTACAAACGCTAAGAATTAGGCTGAAATATCCATTTAGTCACTAGAAAACATATAGCACAAAACACCACAGATGGCCTCCATGAGATCTGCCCCAACCAAATCAGAGTCATATTTTTGTTACCTGAGTAATTCCCATGAGAGAAATATATGGCTCACTTCATCAGAGATAGAAAAACAAAAACAGATTACTGGATATTCTACTCCCACATTCATCAGACTATTCCAGAGAACCAAATTTTTAGAACTCTTTCTTTGACTTTCCATCTAATATAGCTCTAATACAGCTTTGCTCCCAAAGAACTCTTCCTAAACTCACAGCCAAGCAATAAGTTTTATTGCCTAAGTTCTAAACTAACTGAGAAATAATACAAAATTTTATAAATGAATAGAGTTAAACGGAATCTTTACAAACCATTGTCATAAGATACAGTTATATTAAGCATTTGAGTAAATTGACAATCCAATTATGAATTCCAGAGCTGGTCTGACTTATCTGCCCAGATATAAGTAGTAATAGCCTGCCCCCATAGAAACACTCAAGTACAAAACTTACTCCATGACTGAACGCATTTTCTCTAAGAGTTATCTGTTCCATAGATAGGTAAAAGTTTTAGGAATAAACAAATTCCGTTTATGATCTTTACAATACCAGGAAGCATGGTGAGGGCTATTAAGGAGGTAGAGAGAGTTCAGTGATATTATTATTGAAGACCATAAGCAAAAGCAATAAATTCTTTCAATAACAAAATGGATTTGTTTGAAACAAATGACAGAAAAAAAGGAATCATTAAAAGTGCATTCCTTAACTGGCCTGTTGGTTCAGTTGATTAGCGTGCGGTGCTAATAAAAGTGCATTTCTCTTGGCAAGACTCAAGTGTCTCATTTGTGCATCCTCAAATCAAACACTGCATTTTTTTTGTAAATAGTCATTTATTTGGACGCATGGTGTTACAAAGGTTTTTCTCCCACACTGTAGTAATATCAGTTTACTATAGATAACTCAAACTTACTGTAAAGATACCACAAAAATAACATCCCCCTAAAAATTATCATTCTTTTTCTCTGTCCTCCCTGGATCCAGATTTGCCTTACTACTCAAACTAATGTGCAAAATAATAGTCTCAAGGGACTTTCACTCTCACTATCATCCTGTTGCTCATCGATTTGTTCGAGCGGGCACCAGTAACATCTCTCATTGTGAGACTTATTGTTACTGTTTTTGGCATATCCAATACGCCACGGTAGCTTGCCTGGCTCTGCCGTGTGGGCAAGATACTCTCAGTAGCTTGCCGGGCTCTCTGAGAGGGGCCGAGGAATCTAACACAGGTCGGCCATGTGAAAGGCGAACACCCTACCACTGAGCTATCACTTCATCCCTCCTCAAGGGACTGAGTAAGGTTATATATAGCCAGAGATAAAAACCTCTGAAAGACCTTCTTCCTTCATCTGGGGGGAAGCAACATGGCTTCCCATCAGAGACAATGGGTTTTGGATTCTATAGTTTGCTATTTGCACATTCATGGACTCTCTCTTTTAGTTTCCTGATGATTTTTTTTTTTTTGAGGAGGGAAGAGAGAGAGCGCTTATTCTATGGTAGTTACAGTATTTATACTGCTCTTCTGGGAGGAGGTGGTATGGTATGCATGCGGGGACCCCCAATATAAACAGTAGTAAAATGCAGGGTGTGGCATGGGCGTTAGCTAGTGATAAACAAATGGTGATAAGATAAGATCAGTAAGATTCCTGATGATTTTTAATATGGTTTCTGGGTATGATTTTCCATATAATAAAACAGCAAAAATAAGGTTTTTTAAAAAAATTATAATCCTTTCATGAGGGGTGAAAGTCATCAGTTGTAAATACATCCTTTATTATCAACACTGCCTTCTTCCCCCTTCCCACCAATATTGTTAAGCTCTATAATCAATGGGATTTTCTTGTATACCAAGTCTTATATCTGCATCTCTTGTTATTTCTCTAGGAATAACTCCTAAGATATAAAGTTGCTGTACTAGTAACTTAAGGCTTTTCATAAATTTGTTCAATTACCTTCCAAAAACAAATAGAGAGGTTTACATGCCCCCCCACCACCACTATCAATCACCACATTTGTGTTGTAACAGGAACAAAAAATAAGCCTCTATTAGTTAAACCAGTAAAACAAGAGTGGTGTTAAACATTAAAGAAATTCTTCTTTATAAACTTACTGCAACCCAATGAACTAGAAATTATTATTAGCGCCATTTTATAAACAGACTTTAAGAGCTTAGGATACTGACTTGAAGTTATGGGCTGGTGAGTAGATTCCTCTGTCTCTAGATTATCAGCTTTGGATCACAATTGGTTTTGAAAATGATTTACAGAGATTTCATGTGACTTAAGGTTACATGAGATATAAGAGGTGTGAGATGAGAATTCTGTTGGGGAAATTGTCCCAGCTCCTAAGTGCACTGGATTGGATATGTTTATCTATTAGTCACTACTCATTCATTGCAATTAAATTACTGAAACCAGGATAGACTGATATGGAAGAACATAGTTAACTTGCTATGTCCAAAGATAGACTATTAAAATATCTCTCTCCCTCAATTTTATCACAGTACAATAACATTCCCAACTCTCCCACCTACACATTGGCTATTTGTCAGTGAAAAACCTTCTCAGTCATGATTCACATCCATCCTATTAAAAAAAATTCAAAGGTAATTAATGGAAGGACAACATTGCATATTTTCCCAGGAGCAAAATCTGGCATGAAGCTCGTACACTTAAGAAAATTGAGTTGAGGGACCCTCTGCTCCTAAAGACTTTGATTCCAGAGGCCTTCTATCCCATTTTGGCACCAGAGAGGCTTCTTACAGCAATGCACTGGGATTGTGAGCTGGGCTGTGCAATTTCTGGCAGAATTTTCCCTGGACTTTATACAGAAATCCAAAACCGAGAGGCCGTGGCAGGGGCCTAGAGACTTAACATCTCTTAATTGTCAGCAATGTGAAACGGTTCCTTTTAGCAGCTCTGACTTTGGGGGGAAACTCCAAACAATAACAGTGAGTTTTTTGCTGAAATATTGAAGGTAATCAAAGTAGCAGCCATGTCTCTAAACTGTGAACTAAGCCATAGCCCCACACCAGCCGAGAAGAGGAAATATCCCTCTTTCCCGGTTGTTTCCCATTTTCGGGGAGAAACGCTGCATCGCGTCCACCATATTATGAGGCGCAGGAAGGGGGATGAGGAAAAAAAAAAAAGAAAAGGGAAAAAAAAGAGTTCTGTACTTGGAGCAGTGGGACTACATATCTCTTCATTTTAAGCAATGGAAAACTAATTATCAAATGCTTCCTTGGTAGTAGGGCTGTCTTTCTTGGGGGGAAACTCCAACAACAATAGTGAGTTTTGTGTTGAAATATGGAATGTAATCCAGGTAAAGAGAAAATGAAGTGAAATTCATCAGTTACGCAGTTGGGGGTGGGAGGGCGGGGGCGGGAGGTTTTTGGTGGTGGAATAAGGGCACTGGTGAAGGGATGGGTGTTTGAATATTGTATAACTGAGACATAAGCATGAGAACTTTGTAACTTTCCACATGGTGATTCAATAAAATAAAAAAAAAGAAAGAAAATTGAGTTAATTTTTCAGTCATTAGGTTGTCATTATGCTAGTGGTAATTTAATGTACAAAATCAAAATCAAGCTGATCCCTACTCCGTGGAGCTCATGAGAAAAGCATGAAACCATGAGCGCAGAGAACAAGTGGGTGGGTGCCAGTAACTTCACCGAAGTGCGGAAGGCAGCATCTGCAAAGGCCTTGCAGCTGGAAAGTACAGGTATTGCCAGGAAATTTAACACTGTCCTCTTGAAGTGTGAAGTGTAACTGTGAAGTGTAACAAGTGGAAGAAAGGAAAGTTGAGGTAAATGAAACACAAGGGCAAACTCTGCAGGTGTGCAGGGACTAGCATGCTACATTAAGGAGTACTAGATTCTCGATTTCATATCATGGAGAAACCAGGGGAAAGTTTTAAGTAGAGTGTGGAATTTGAGAGTAACATGACCCAGATTTCCATTTGGAAAGTTCTCTCTGGTTTAAGAGTGGAGAAGAAATTCCAGGGGTGACCTATCAGTAAACCAGCAAGCAAGGAAACCAGTTACTAAAGGATGACTTTGTCCTGCTTCATACTAAGTCAGGGCAGATTCCAAGTGAACACTTGGTCCCCACTGTCAGCAGATTACTTTCTTCCGTCACCCAAGTGTGCTTTTCAGAGATATCCTTCTCTCCTTGCTTCGTATCCCAGAGGACAAACATGATCACTAAATCCTGTGTTTAGTGACAAAGCCTTGCTTTATTCCCTAAGCAGGGCTCTATGTGTCCTTAGAGGGAAAAATTAACACCTGGTAACACTCCCTTCCCTAGTTTTCTCCTATCTACCAAAGTTACTTTAAGTGAAAAAAATTATAAATCATTCTTTTAAAGAAATGTTCCTTTTCATCACCAAGCCAGGCTATCACTGGGTTTATTCACACCTACTCTTCACACTATATAAAAAATCTTTCTAGATCTTACTAAATAGCAAGCTTGAAAGGTATTCTATCTAGTTCTATAGTTATTCTGACGTGAAGAATGTAATGCCATAAAAAAGTGGTTTATTTGCCAAGAATTCCCCAACAAAAGTATGAGCCTGACATTATTGCATCAGACATGCATTTCTTTTTCAATTTTATTTTCCTAAGGCTAAGTGTTAAGATTTATACTTTCATAATTAAATATAATCTTATGAGAATCAACTCAATTATAGCATGTAATAACCTCCTGATTTATTAGTCTCTAAATTTCAGTTAGCTCTCTTAACAAAACAAATAATCCTTTAGGCAAAGTCTTTATTTCATGAAATGTACTTGTTGAACATGGCATAAAAATAGGAATAAATAATTAAATCTATAGCAATCTGCTTCATTTGTTATGAAAATCTTTAGGATAACATTGGTTTGTCCTTTCTCCCTTGCCACAGGGAGCTTTGGTTTATTGGGTTACATTCATCACAGTGCTACTGAGGCATTCCCATTCCTCTGTGTTTATCTTTAACTTCTCTGTGCTCCTCTTCCCCAGTCAGCTAATCACCTATATCCCCAAATCAGACCCTATTATAACTTGTAAGGTCAGATTCTTCTAAGGAATCTGAGTTTTGTATTTGTAAGTGAAATATTGCTGTTTTCCTTACCTTATGTCCTTGGCATAGTTTACTTTAGAGCAATGTCCTTTTCTGTAAAGATATAGGAAGACAGTTAATGCTATGATTTTGTAACTTGGGAGTGAATTAACTCTGAATAATATTTACTCCTGGGCATCTGTTTTATTTACTTGAATTAAGTCTCAGTTGCTCTTAGTTTCTAGCACCCCAAAAATCACTGTCCTGATCAAGGGACTGGATGGACCCAGGGAAGTTGTAAACTACCTGTAAACTACATCAAAATGGGACAGGCCAAGAGTCATAATACTTAACTATAAGTTAAGAGCACAGTCATAGACAAATTCTCTCATGATCCAAAGAGAAACAACTAGACAAGGACCCTGCTAGTGTTAGAAAGGTACCTTTAGATTTTCCTAAAGCAGAGAGGTGTAGAAATAAAATTCCATGTAACTTTGGCTATCCTACCCTAATTCTCAATCTTATCCTTCAAATATACATATCTTTCAATTTATATTGCAGTTCCACACTGAAAAATAGAATGCAGACCACCAGAAAAAACATTTCAGATTGCAAAAATATCCAATAAATATTTCATGGCAATAGTGTATTTGAAATATAGAACTGCAAATATTAATACTAGGAAATTTGGAGTATTTGGTCCTTCTGGACAACAAATGATTCATCAAAAATCAAAAATAAAAATGTTTTTATTCGAGAACCCTAATGGCCGTGGCCAGGAGGAGATGGTAGGCTATCAGTCTGTGGAGGCAGTTTTAACTGAATGAGTGAAAAATAAGAAGATATTTAGGGCTGAACCAGCCATCATTTAGTTTGAGAGTTGAGCAAAGGTGAATGAAGGCCAGGCTCCCCTTTTTATTTCCATCTGTTCCCTTTCATATTCTCCCTGCCAATAGGAGAAGAGGCAGAATTAAGTTCTTCCCACCAGTCCATAGACTTAAAGGTTATGTAAAGGTTGGTTGCAATTCAGTCCTCTTGATTTCACAGTATACATGCATCCCTGAATTCTCCAGTGGATTTACTAGGTTTGGCACTACTATTACATAATTTTAGAAACACATGCACACTCTAACCTTTATTTCCTATTCATGTGAATAAGTATCTGCTTTATCTTACTGATTTGTACATAATAGTTGTAAACATCTGTCTTTTTTTGGAGTACATAATGGCTTTCAACCCAGAGAGAAAAACTTTATCATCTCCCCCTCGAATATGTTGTTATTACATACAAGAAATTATACCAAAAGGGTGGTAGAGAGCAGCGAATAATACTGCACTCTTTTGATGTTAGTTTCTTTCACTGTGCAGAAGCTCATTACTGGAGGTACTCCATTAAAATTTTGTTTTAAACATTTGGTTTTCCTTGGTTTTGGACAGGAATCCCTGAATACATTCCATGTCAGAAGGGGCATCAACTGCTTTTTTTTTCTAAGTATTTCATGGTTTCTGATATTACTTTCAAGCCTTTAATTCATTGGAATTAACTTTTGTGAGTGCTATTAGATAGGAGTCAAACTTTATTCTTCTTCTTGTGATTGATCAATTTTCTAAGCACTATTTCTGGAAGAAAGTTTTCTTACTTTATTTCACTATCCTGGTCTCTTTATCATAAATTAGTCACCTGCATATGTGTGGCTTTATTTCTAAGCTTTTAATTTGATTAATTGGTTTGTGTGTGTGCTTTAATTCAGTAATATGTTAATTATTATCTCTATAGCATTGTTTGTAGTATTGTTTGGTGTTAGGAAATGTGATAACCTCTATTTTTGCTCTTTTTTCTCAGGGAATCATTTTTCCTTAGGGTCTTTCATAGTTTCAAGCACATTTCATAATTCTGGAGAAATATTTTGAAGAATGCCATTAATATTTTGAAAGCAATTACATTTAATCTGTATATTGCTTTAAGTAACATAATCATTTTACTGATATAATTCTTCCAATTCTTTAGCCTGGAATGTCTATCTGGCTCTTTGTATCTTCTATTTCTTTCATTAGTGATATACAGTTTTTAGTGTTCAGATATTTTGTTTTTCTCATTTAATTCATTCTGAGGTATTTCATTACTTTTGGCACAATTATAAATGGGGTTATTTTCTTAATTTCTTTTTCTTCTAGCTTATTATTTGCATATAAAATGTAAAATATAAGGCTGAATAGATAGAATTGCGGTTAGGTCTCTTGCCTTGCATAAAGCTGACCCAGTTGAATATTCAGCAACACATATGGTCACGTGAGCACTGCCAGGGGTCACTCCAGAGTACAGAGCCAGGAGTAGTGCTGATAACTGGACTGTGTAGCAGGAAAAAAGAAAGGAAAGTAAAAAGAGAATACAGCATTCAAAATGTATGTATGTTCGATGTAGTTGTACACTTCAATAAATTGAATATAGAAATAAATCCAATGGCTAATGTCATTTGACAAGTGAACAGAAGCAAAATAAACAAATGTTGATGGTTTGACCTCTTTGGAAAGCAATATGGATGCTTCTCCAAACACTAAGAATTGAGCTTCCATACTAACCAGTAATTGCAAATATTAGCATCTATTCCAAGTACCCCAAATGTCAATTTGAAATAATATTTGTACTTTTATGTTCATTGAAGCACTATTCACAACAACCAAAGTCTGGAAACAATTCAACTATCCAAAACCAGATGACCGGATGAAGAAATTGTTGTGTATATACACAATGGTATACTACTCAGCTATAATAAAAAGATAAAATTATGCAAAGTGATTAGTAAATTGCATGATTTTATGGATAAAGTTTATTCTCAGTAGCACTGTACCACTGTCATCCAATTGTTCATTGATTTGCTTGAGCGGGCACTCTCCATTGTGAGACTTGTAACTATTTCTGGCATACTGAATACACCATGGGTAGCTTTCCAAGCTCTGCTGCACAGGTGGGATACTCTCGGTAGCTTGCTGGGCTCTCCAAGAGGGACAGAGGAATCGAACCCGGGTCAGCCGCTTGCAAGGCAAACGCCCTACCTGAAAAAGATATATAGAAAACTACATATAAAATTGATACATCAAACTATGAGCAATCAAATTATCCACTTATAAATAATTTTTAAGAATGATAATTAGCGGGGCAGAGAGATAACTCATGGGTCAAGCCTTGCATAATCCCCAGCACTACATCCTGATCCTCAACATTATAGGTGGTCGCCTAAGCACAGACCCTGTAATGTTCCTAATGTTCCCTGACCACTGTCTGCTGTAATCAATGCCTCCTCCAAAAAAAAAAAAAGAAGCACTTATAGATTAGGAGAAGTTATATATATGTAATATAACTTTGTGCAAAATTCTACTTCACAGAGCAAGGAGAAAGGACTACAACATTTAAGTTTAAGAAGAGAACTCCCAGAATGACCACCAATTGGGAGCTCTTTGGCAGTATTGTGGCAACCTGGGAAGATGTCATCGTTGACAACATTGACGAGGAGATCGACTGGTTCAGCACCTCCATGGCTGCACAAAGAATGCCGAGAGTGGAAAAGCCACAAACAGACGCCTGTCTTTGGAAAGTCTTGAGCTCATTCACGAACATGGTTTGGCATGAGCATCAGGAAACTACAAGCTAACTAACGTCCAAGCTCGCAAAGCTGTGCAGAGAAGCGATAAAGGAAGACCTCAATGAGAGAACAGCAGCAGTGTTGGTCAATGGGGCAAAAGCTGGGAAAAGTATTCCCAACGCTTGTCTGTCCTTCGCCAACTACAAGACCAAGATGACTGCCCTCCAACGTCCCAATGGATCTATCACATCTTCCAGACGGAAAATGGAGAGGATTATTCATGACTTCTACTCAGATCTCTTTGACAGCCACATCCACCTGCCCACATGCCAAATTCCACAGGATGGACTTGTTGTTTCCAAAATCCTCCCTCCCAAAATCCGACATGCTATTTCATTGGTAAAGATGCTTACAGCACCCAGTCCAGACAAGGTCAGACCCAAACACCTGAAGAATCTGTCGCCAGTACTCGTCAATACACTGGCTCGACACTTCACATGCTACCTGTCCCAATGCAAAGTTCCATCCCAATGGAAAACCAGCAGGACCATTCTGTTGTTCAAGAAGGGAGACATCCACATCAGCAACTATCGCCCAATCTACCTGTTGTCCGTTGTCTACAAGTTGTTCACTCATTGAATTGAATAGAATAGGCAGAATACTAGACGAAGGACTACCATGCATGCAAGTCGGGTTCCGAAAAGAATTCAGCACAATCGACCATATCCACACGGTGACCAAGCTCATTGAAGTTTCGAGAGAGTTCAAGATGCCACTCTGTCTAACATTAATATATTTTTAAAAAGGCCTTTGATTCTGTTGAGACTGAAGCGGTCATCGAAGTCCCTGCCAAACAGGGCATTCAAACTCAGTACATCAAGATCCTCCACAAGCTGTATTACAGATTCACCACCAGGATCTCACCATTTTACAAGGAAGTGATCATTGACATAAAGAGAGGGGTTCATCAGGGTGATACCATTTCACTTAAACTCTTCAGTGCCACCCTCGATAATGTCATGCGACGACTGGAATGGGAAGGAATGGGAATGAAGATAGACGGCCGGCAACTATACCACCTCTGCTTTGCTGATGACATCGTCCTAATAACATCAAATATTAGCCAAGCGGCACAAATGCTGCCCGACTTCGACCTCAAGTGTGGAAAGGTTGGACTGCAGCTGAATCTCACCAAGACATGCTGAAACTTTCCCAAGGACCTGAGAGATGCTACAGTGTGTACAATGGTTGCCTTTCATTCAGTTGACCCAAGGTTCCCTGAGCCCTACCAGGAATCAGGAGGAAACCACACAGTCAAGTATGGCCAGAACCGCACTTCCCCCCAAATCAAAATATGTTACCACACCATAATCCCCATCAAAGTACCTATCTCCCTCCACCATGGTCTACTGAAACCCCTTCAGCCTCTTCCTCTGGTAACCTCAGTTGTGTGGTCTGAATCTACGACATTTTTCATTTGGTTTTGTTTTTCCCTTGCTTTACTTCTAGTTATCACATATATAAGTGAGGTCATCTGGAATTTGCCTTTGTCATTATAATTTTGCTTAGAATGACCCCTCCAGGTTCATTCATTTTGTGGAAAAAGTCAATAGTTCCCCTAACAAAAACCTAAGGTTGAGATAGTCACCTGGATACAATAGTTTAAGTCATTTAGAATACAATTGGTAAGAAATGTTTATCCTTGAGTGGTAAAGGATTAAGGAGAGAACTTCTACCTAAGGAAGGACAGAATGAGACAGTTTAGGGTCTTTCAGCTGTAGAAAGAAACATAGGCAAAAGTAGAATAAGGAATTGTCATGACTTTATCCTTTAAGAGTGCCTGATAATTGACTATTTGAAATATGAGCCTTTGCTCTCAATGTACTCATTGAATTTTGATGGCCTTACTAACTGTCCTTATTGCCTCCATCAGCTTAAACAATGGCTCACATGTTGGGAATCAGGGTAGGGGAAAGATATTGTATTGAATAAATGTTAGTTCATTTGGGGCTTTCTAGGTGATAACAAAGTTTGGATAATCCTATGTGTTTATTTCCTTGTGTGTTTGTCTCACTCTCTGCAATTGACTCCCACTGGACAGGGGTGAAAAATGCCAATCCAATTGACTTCATTTTGGGAAATTTACATATATATGTAAATATGTGCAGATATATATGTATATGTGTGCAGATATATCACATTTTCTTTATCATTTATCTTTCACGAGGTTTTTCAGAACTAGCTAATTAAGATAGTGCTGCATTGAATATAGGTGTTCAGTTATCTTTATGAATTATTGTTTCTGTGTTTTGGGATAGATACCAAGGTGAGGAACTGCTGAATTATGTAAGATCCATAGTAAGTGTTTTGAAAATTCTTTATACTGTTTCCATAGAATATTTTAAAACTCAAAAAGGACAAATTAGCAACTATATTTTGTGAAGTAATGTATTTCTTTATACCTTACTTAATTTTTGTTTCATGTCTTAAATCTCTTTAACTCAAAGCATGCACAGTCATGATTGCTATATTTTCTTGATGAGTTACATTTTATCACAATGAAATGTTTCTATATTTTTTGTTAATATTTTTCCTGAAATCTATGTTGTTTGATATTAACATAATGCAACATAATTAACATAACAATGTGCTTGCTTTTTGTATGATGTATCTTTCTGTCATCCCATTGCTCATCGATTTTCGCCAGCAGGCACCAGTAACGTCTCCATGTGAGACTTGTTATTACTGTTTTTGGTGCTTGCCAGGCTCTGCCGTGTGGGCAGGATACTCTAGGTAGTGGGCTCTCCCAGATGGATGGAGGAATCGAACCCGAACCCGAGTTCAGCCACATGCAAGGCAAAAGCCCTACCCGCTGTGCTATTGCTCCAGCCTGGTCCTTCCCAGCTGGAGCTGGCAGCACCCTCACTCCCCCTCCAGCTCCCCAGTCCGTGCCCCATCCCCGGGTGCCCGGTCTGCTGCAGCTGGGGAGCCGCTGGGGACCCCTCCACGGCCACCCTCGGCGCCTCGTGCTCCCGGAGACCAACCCTGTGGCAGGCACTGAGGCTCGCGGGCAGCGCACCCTGGCGATGGACCAATTGAACGCGCTGCGTGAGCAGCTGGTGAAAGCCGTGGAGGACCCCATGCTCCACCCAGCGCTACCGGCTGCAGGCCCTCAAGCTCTGTGAGGAGTTTGAAGAAAAGTGCCCAGAAGTGTCCCCCGTGGTTTGAGGCTGGCCAAAATAACCCAAATCGCCTTAGTCAGACATTTTGGCCTTCAGACCCTGGAACATGTTGTCAGGTTTCGGTGGAACAGCATCTCTCGAGTGCAGAAGGTCCACCTGAAGAACAGTGTCACCGACCTGATGGCAAATGGCACACTGAACGTTTTGGAAGAGGAGAATCATACTAAAGACGCTTTGTCTCGCATTGTAGTGAAATGATCAAACGGGAGTGGCCCCAGCTGGCCTGACATGCTTGTAGAGTTGGACACTCTTTCAAAGCAAGGGGAAACACAGACAGAATTAGTGATGTTCATCCTTCTGCAACTGGCAGAGGATGTAGTGACCCTTCAGACACTACCTTCTCAGAGATGTATCTTTCTGTATTTTTAAAACTTAACCTTTCTTTTCTTCTTCTGCCCCTCCCCCTCTTCCTCTTCCTCCTCCTCCTTGTCTCCCCCTTCTCCCTCCTCCTTGCCACCTCTCCCTCTACTCTGGCCCCATGCTCCTCTCCCTTTCCCCCTTCACCTACTCTCCTCCCCC
This sequence comes from Sorex araneus, assembly GCF_027595985.1. Classification (NCBI taxonomy): domain Eukaryota; kingdom Metazoa; phylum Chordata; class Mammalia; order Eulipotyphla; family Soricidae; genus Sorex; species Sorex araneus. The sequence continues at coordinate 26,864,692 of NC_073306.1, read as the reverse complement.
TCCCCCACGCTCTCCCCCTCCTCATCCTCTCCTCCTCCTCTTCCTCCTCCTCTTCTTCTTCCTCCTTCTTTTTCTTCCTCATAAGCTTGTTTTTCTCTAGAACTAATCTTTCTGCAATTGATATGTAATTGTGCCAGTTTTAATCAGAGTTGTGACACAGAGATTCATATAAAATTATAAAAATAGGCAAACAGAGAAAATGTTTGTTCAGAGTGACAGGAATTAAGTGAGTCAACAACCCACAAGATATGGTTACCATGGGAAGTTATCAGTCATAAACATCAACAACTAAGCTATTACATGCTTTCCTTAGGATTACATGTGAGTTTACCTTTTCTGCCTTTTTCTAATCAGATGTGACAGAAAAATTGTGGCAAACCATGAAGATAATTTTATTTGCATTTCCTTACATTTTATTTGTATTTCCTTCATAGATTTAAGAATGCCTTACTATTATATATTTACTATGCAAGAAATTTTAGAAAAAATTGATATATGTTTTTATCTTTATTTTATAAGTAACTATTCCTACTAATTTCTTTTAAATGATATTTTTATTATGTTAATATATGTTCCATTTTGGAGTATAAGGAACATAAGTTTGACTTTTGCAGCCCTGTGTTTTTAACTTTTCTTTCATGATACTTCAATCAACTTTCTTAAGCATCAGGCTTAAGTGTCACTGTCCTCTCATTAACATTATTAATTTCTAAAAGATATATTATGACATCATCTATAAATATGACATTAAACTACTGATATAAATCTAAGAACTAAAAATGGATGCAAATTGAATATACAAATATATTTTATTTGTACTCCATGTAAGAATTTTTAAAAATTTTTAAATTTTAAATTTTTATTATTTTTTAATGAATCACCGTGAGGTACAGTTACAGACTTGTGTTTACTTTTCAGTCATACAATGATTGAGTACCCATCCCTCCACCAGTTCCCATTCTTCACCACCGTTGTTCCAAGTGTCCTAACCCCGACCCCTCCTTCCCCCACCCTCTGCAGCAGGCACATTCCCTGTTACTCTCTCTCTCCTTTAGGGTGTTGTGGTTTGCAATGCAGGTATTAAGTGGCCATCATGTTCGGTCTATAGTCAACTTTCAGCACTCCCATACCATATGGGAATTATTGATTGTCTGGAAAATTGTGGGATAGCAGCTGTTTTCTCCAGAGATCTTAGCATGTTGTTCTAATGTTGTCTATCAAGAATTCCAGAAGAGATTTGGATGCTTTTTCAATTCCTTAAATGTTTAGTAACTCTGTCAAGGAAATAAAATGCATTCAGGCATTTTAAATTCATTTATAATTCATTATAAATATTAATAAAGCAAAGTAGTTGAAATGGTAACATATTTGAGAACAATCTGATTTTCTCAAATACAGAAGACATTTTTCGAAGTCAGGAGAAAAAAAACCTTTCACTTAGAAGTCATTAACTTGAATTAGCTTGTCTAAATAAATGAAAGGAAAGCTTCTTCAGGGAGTGAGTCTGCAAAGAATAAAAGCACTCCAGAAAAGAACTGAATTTCATTTGTATATTATATCTGAAACAGAAATAAATGGAAAGCTAGATGAAATTGCAATCAAGATTATGTTGTCTCTCTTTATCTTTATCTTTTTTTGCACTCTTACAACTCTGATACCCTGTCAATATTTGTTGTATTTGTTTACTCGAAAAAAGATGTGGTATAACCAAACTGATGCTTATGTCACAGGAACATCAAAGTTACAGTGTTGTGTTTATAGTAGGTCTACATATTTGTTTTTAAGTCTTCCTTAGTATTTGTGTGCATCTTCTGGTAGCCTCTTATGGAAGAGGAGCTGAAACCTGAAAAACTGTGGAACATAAGATGTGAAATTGAAATATTCAATATGAAAAATGTTAAATTCCTTCAGTGAAATGATACAATGAAAGTAGCTGGAAAAAGAAAAACCCAAACAGAAATTGGGAAAACTAAAGACAATTTTAAGAAAAATTGTTTGAAAAATGATTTTACCCTTGTCAAACAAAATGGACTTCAATGTAGAAGTGATTGATATTTATACATTGACCATTTTTTCATTTTGGCTATGTTATCCTGAGGCTGTTACTATAAAATAATAACATTAGCAATGTCATATTAGCATCATGCAAATATACAAAGAATAAATTGGGATCATTTCAGTTCACTCTTTTATATAATCCTTAATCTAAATAAATTAATGCATCATCTGAATTTATGTTCATATAATTCTGAGAAAAAATTTTAAAATAATTGCTAATATCTTTGGCTGATTACAACTCTTTTATGATCTTTATGGAATACAAGGCAACACAATCAAGAACTAACCTTGCAACCTCATGTAAATGAAAATAGGACCTTTTTCTCAGCTTTTCTGGTCAGCTCCAATGTGAGAGTTAAAAGTTTCCCTGTGACTGTCTCTCTTAGTTCCTATAGATCAATATATAAACTTGACTATCATATATGGAAGAACCTGGCTATAGGCTGGTTACTATTTCTCCCTACAATTAACTTCAGGGGTATAGATACAATGACAGTGAAAAGGTTGCTTTACTTGGTAGCCAAAATTGGGCATTAGCAGTATAAGTCTGTTTATACGAAGCAGAAGCAGACACTTGTCTTTTACATTTGTTTAATCCCAAGGGATGGGTTATTTCTAAATAACCCATTTGAATAGGTAGTGATGACAGTGATGCCAAGCCAAAGTCCTATGTATTGATTTCTATGTCTAAGGATAAAAATGGCAAAGTCTTTACCCAGCAGGCCCCCTGAGGTGGAAACTGTATCCGACACCAGAATTGGTGCGCATCCAATGCCTATCAGAGTTTAGAGGTAGCTATACTCAAGGACTCCAGGACGATTTCTCATGTTGCAATTCTGCTTTCCTACTACCTCTTTAGAGGTCTCCTTAGTAAGGTATTCAGCTGAGATGCTTTTCAGTAATTAATGCTCAGCCCTTTAATCTTAGGAGGGAAGGAGAAAATAGACTAAAACATTTTTCTGTCTCTACTTTTCCATTCCTTTATTTTTCTGTCCCCATCCTGACCTTGGTCCTAAAATGACAGGTGACTTTTTAGCAAGACACTATTAACCCAACCTGTGCTTGAATGAGGGCTGGAGTGATAGCACATGGATAAGGCATTTGCCTTGCACACAGCCGACCTGAGTTCGATTCCTCCATCTCTCTCGAAGAGCCTGGCAAGCTACCGAGAGTATCTGGCCTGCTTATTGAATATACCAAAAATAGTAGCAACAAGTCTCACAATGGAGACGTTATTGGTGCCCGCTTGAGCAAATTGATGAGCAAGGATATGACAGTGACAGTGCTGAATGTCACTTAGCTCTTTCTCAGAGATATTGCATGAAAAAAGCAGAACTCTGAGAAGCCTGCTTTATTCGCTCTTTTGGCCTCCCATACCATAACAATAAGGGACACAAGCCTGACTGTTACTTTTCAATTTTGTTTGTCAAATTGACCACTTCAACACCTGGCAGCTCTCCGTAGGTAGCACAAAGAAAGAGTCAATGAATTTACAATAATAAAAAAAGTAGGTAGATATTTCTTGTAATCGTATATTTTGGGCATTTTCTACTTAAGTAAATAAATTTTCCTATTTTCCCTAACTCATCACAGAATTGCGTTTTCTCCATAGGATGGAAATTTCTTGTAATCAATAGTATACATATGCCTATCCAGTTTTTATTTTTATTTTATTTTCTCTATTTGCTTGGGGATTGGGATACAGCCAGCAGTGCTCAGGGCTTACTTCTGACTCTGTGCTCAGTAATCATGCTTGATAGTACTTGGGGAACAATATGTAGTGAAGGAATTGGAACAGGTTCAGCTGTATACAAGTAAAGTGCCTATTGTTGTAATCAATTACCATCACATGCTGTTTTATTTTGTAGATTTTTTTTACTCTGAAAAATTCTACTTTATTTTCTGAATCAAAAAGAAGTATATAATGTTAAGTTCATAATGTTAAACTTTCCATTGATCTCTCAAAATACTTTCCAGCATTGTTAACAGTGCTCAGAGCTATGTAAAAGTTGACATCCAATATCACATTTTCAAGAAAAATTGTTTAAACGTAGAATCGGTTTCTAAGTATCTTTCTCAAAGCTCAAAGCATTGGCAATTCTCTTTTTTAAAAAAAGAGTTTTAATCATTATTGAAACTTTTTAAATTTTCAATTTTTTTATTTTAAATTATTAAAATTTTAAATAAATATTAAATTATTTAGAGTATTTTTTAAATTTTTTAGATCATGAATTTCTGGTAGAATATAAGAATCAAATATTAAAATGCTTATTCCTGAATCATAATTTCTCCACTTCTTTCCATTTTAACAAGGAAAAGAGATTTGTGCAATAAATCAAGGAGTTTCATCTATGGACATTAGTCAGATACATGCCCTCTTGTGAGCATGTTTCAGAAATGTATCTTGCCTATATCCTATGGATACTTATAAATATCTGAAAGAGAAAAAATGCAATAGTGTACTCTGATATCGAATTTGAGATCAAGATAGAAGGAAGTGCCTAAGCCTAAAAAGCTTAATAAATAACTTTACCGACTGCTTCTAAATTAAGGAGCCAAGTATCCAAGTTTAATTGAGAGTTGTCACAGTTCTGAAGTCATCAGTGAGACTGGTTTTTGAATTTGAGACACAGCCCTAACTCATAACTGCAGAAACCCTGGAGCTTCATGAAGGTGACAAACCAGGTTTGTCTTATGCAAGGACATGGGTTGGTTTCTTTCTCCCCCTACTGATTCACAATGACTGGAAAGGTCACTCCTTTAGAAAATTGAATATCAGTGAGAGGCATAATGAATTCTGAATTACCACACTACTCATTCCACTTACCTCTGATTTTAAAGTAAATGAAGGAAATGACCATGGTAATGAAGACTATCAGAATATACAGGACCACTGTTACATCTTCCAGCCACATAATATCCAATTGTGTATATGGTTCTGAAGCAGGAACTGCAGAGAGTACAGGAAAGCAGTGTCATGGCAAGAAAAAGAAGGATGATTACAAATTACTAACAGATTTACTTTTCAAGGTCCTATTGATCAGTACTTTGGATTCCTATAAAGGTGAGGGAGAAGTAGGTTGAGCTATGTAGAAAGTGGATGATCCGGGAACTGAGTGTATTTTGGGTAAAGTTGGAAGGTGGTTGCAAAGTGCCAGATACCCAACCTTTTATTCCAGAAAATGACACTTGCTTTGGGTGCTGAGATTCTAAAGGACAGATGAATACATTATGCATTTATTTTCTTTATCTGGTGCTACAGGTTTCTTGGAGCTTCTTGACGAAGCAAAGCCATATTGGATGGACAGGATCTCTGTGATGAAAGTATACTTCCACTATTCTCAAAAGTGTTCCTCTTAATTGGAAAAAAATATATCCATTAACAGATCTCTTAAAAGTATAAAACAACTTGTTTCATAACATTGAAAGAGCCTCCAGTACGACATCATTGGAAGGACGAGTAGAGAGAGGCTTCTAAAATTTTGGACGAATGGAGATGTTACTGAGAACGCTCGAGAAATTCGACAATCAACGGTATGATGATGATGATGATGATGATGATGATGATGGTGATGATGATGATGATGATGATGATGATGGTTTCATAACATTGGTCATGTATTGTGCTGGGTACACCATTGTCAACAACTAGATTATCTGTTTCTAAATCAGACCTCTATGTCTATAGCAATCACTTTCCTTTCTCAATCAATATTTATCTCTGTAATTTTATAGAAGTACTCAGTTCTTGAATAATCATAAATCTCTTTTAAAAGTGTAAAGACATAGTTTTATTAAAAAAATATCAAAACTGCTGTGGATATATATGTAAAAGAAATGAGAGAATGGGCAGACTCAGAAAGTTTTACTGTTGGGTGAGTAGTTCTACTTTATAACATTAACATTTACTTTGATTTTTGTTTTTGTGTTTGTTTTGGGGCCACATCCAATAGTGCTCAGTGTAGAAGGTGGATGATCCTGGAAATGAGTGTATCTGGAGTAAAGTTGGAATGCTATAAGTGCTTACTCAGATAACTGTGTATGTTTAAGCTAAGGTCTTTTTCTCTCACTTGCTTTCTCTCTCCTTCCTTCCTCCCTCCCTCCCTTCCTTCCTTCCTCCCTCCTTCCCTCCTTCCCTCCTTCCCTCCCTGCCTTCCTTCCTCCCTCCCTCCCACCCTCCCTCTCTCTCTCTCTTTCTTTCTTTCTTTCTTTCTTTCTTTCTTTCTTTCTTTCTTTCTTTCTTTCTTTCTTTCTTTCTTTCTTTCTTTCTTTCTTTCTTTCTTTCTTTCTTTCTTTCTTTCTTTCTCTCCTTCTTTCTTCCTTTCCTTCTTTCCTTCATAAAACTGCTCATGCATGGAAAGTAAGCAAGATCACAACAAGTTATATGTGAAGAAAGATATGTTCTTAAGAAAGATGGGGGGAAATGACAGTACTTTTCCCTGCTGGATGAACATACCAGAAAGGAATTGTGATAGAATTCTAAGACAATGATAATGTTAATGGTGATAAATATTATGGTAAGATTTAATGTTGAACTGTGTGCGGCCAGGATAAATTAATTTATATATTTGCTAGTTTAGTTACCAAGTTAACTCTAAAGAGAGTATATATGTATTACCGAAGATATTTCAAAGATAAGGAAATTGAAGTTCAGAGAACTTAAATAAATCTCCTAAGTTTAAAGTTAATGGAAAAACCAAGGGAACCTGTCTGTAGAGTACATCTTTTAAACATTTTGCCACATTTACTGATAACTGGAAACAAATGGCTGGATTTATTGGAAGATTCTCTATGCATAAGTCAATACAGACTGACAATAAAAGGTGTCTGTTGGATATTCAATCCATGTCATTGTTTTGTTTTAAGAAGAAACACTTTCATGCATTTAAGAAGGCAATTAGATTTATTGTAAACTTTTCAGAATAAGAAACACATAGTTGGAAACCCAGGAGTCATATTTTTACTCGTTAGATTAGTTGATGTAAGAAAATCAAATTCATGTTTTATATTTGCTTTTCAAAGTGAAATTTATAATCAGCATTCCATAAGAATGCCAGAGGTTTTTTTTGTACAATTCTACTAGTGTCTTGTATATCCTGGATATTAATCCCTTATCAGATGGTTATTGGGAATATATTCTTTCCAATTCTGTGGGCTCTTTCTGTATTTTGGTCACTGTTTCTTTTGAAGTGCAGAAGTTTCTTAGTTTGATGTAGTCCCATTTGTTTATGTTTGCTTCCACTTGCTTGGTCAGAGCTGTTCCATCCTTAAAGATGTTTTAGCTTCAGTGTCATGGAGGGTTCTGCCCACATTTTCCTTTATGGAAGCCTGCTTCTGAGCGGAGGAAAGAAGGCAGATGGAATAGAAAAGGGATCACTAATAAAATGATAGCTGGAGGAATTAGTCGGGATGGGAGATGTGTGCCAAAAGTAGATAATGGACCAAACATGATGAACTCTCAGTGTCTGTGTTGCTAGTCATAATGCCCAAAAGTAGAGAGAGAGTATGGGGAATATTGTCTGCCATGGAGACAGGGGGAGGGTGGAAAAGGGGGGGTATACCAGGGATATTGGTGGTGGGGAATGTCCACTGGTGGAGGGATGGGTGTTTGATCATTCTGTGATTGTAACCCAAACATGAAAGCTTGTAACCATCTAACGGTGATTCAATAAAGTTAAAACTTAAAAAAAGGAATGCCAGAGAACTAAAATCTAAAGGTTTTATAATTTACTAGAAATTTATATGTGTTAAATGAATTGATAAATTACATCTGAATTGCTATATATCTAGAAGAAATATATATATATTAGTTCAGAAAGATTGATGGCAAATGGAAAACTGGCTAGACAGGAAGGGAGTCACCAAATGGAACAAGGGAAAAGCAGCATTCTTGGAAAGACTGTTTAAACAAGATCAGTAGCAATTAAAAAATGAATTAGTAGATGATCTTTTGCATCCTAGGTAGCAAGGGTTCTGAATAGTGTGGTTGAGACTTTGTAGTCATTAGCCCAAGTTAGGTAGAACAAGAAAAAAATGAAATTTTGATCCATTCTAGAGTGTTCCAGGACAGTTTTCATCATAACAAAAATCTGTAGCCTCATTCAGTCAATCGCAATCACGAAATCCCGTTAATCACCGATTTCTCGGGCAGGCTCAGTAACATCTCATTTCGTCCTTTCCCTGAGATCTTAGAAGTCTATCTCGACTCGGCCCTCCTAATGATGTTGCACTGGGGGCTCTTCAGGGTCAGAGGAATGAGATCCAACTTGTTACTGGATTTTGCATATGAATACACAACATTACTGGTGCCTGCTCAAGCCTCATTATGCCTCATTTATCACTAAGCATCTAGGCTACATGTCTCTGCAGTGCTCTCTTAGTTCTCATACAACAGTTATGGCTAAATCTCTCCTTTTCGTTTCATTTTTTTCACAGAAAAATCATATACTACCCTTGCCCAAACAGGGCAGAGTACATAATGTGCCTGAAAAGGGGTCCTGGCTTTATCTTAACTATCATCTTAGATTTTCAAGGTATTTAATTTATTTGTGTCTAATTTTTAACAACTGATTTTACTGACAAGTGAACATAGGATAGTAAGATGGATAAAAACCAGAAAGCACATAGTAGGGGTTTAATATACTTAACAATATATTTTTTTATTTTTATCATCTTGCTCCTTTCCCTTTGGCAATGTAAATTTGATATTTAGTCTACATATGGAGCTGGAGTGATAGATAGCACAGTAGGTAGGGCGTTTGCCTTGCACGCTGGCTGACCTGGGTTTGATTCCTCCGCCCCTCTCAGAGATCCCAGCAAGCTACTGAGAGTATCTCGCATGCACGGCAGAGCCTGGTAAGTTACCCATGGTGGATTCGATATGCCAAAAACAGTACCAACAAGTCTCGAAACAGAGACATTACTGGTGCCTGCTCAAGCAAATCATTGAACAAGGGGATGACAGTGACAGTGACAGTGACAGAGACAGTCTACATATGGCTGATATGTAAAATTCTGCCATAAGCCTTTTTTTTAATGATATAGGAAAAGCACTCCCAATCACATCTGGTTTAAGTTCAGTGTATTTAAATTACACAGAAAATGAGTAAATTAGAATTCTGTGAGAAGACTATCCACATCTTATGACTTCTTTATTCTAAAAAGTTTGGACTATAACCATAACTGCAGCTAGTGATAAATAAATATTATACTAGGGCTAGGGCTATTGTCAGTAATACAGCACTTGCCTGCGTGGACTTGGCTCAAAATTAATTAATCAGCTAAGCAAAAAATAAAAATATTATTTATCAAACTAATCATTGCTTTGTTTATATAATGTTCATGGGAACCTGAAAAATAGTGCTGAGGGCACATTTCAAATATGTTGGATTCAGCTATCCCAGAACTTTTATAATTAGCACTTTTGTGTCATCCTTACAAAGAGCAAAGAAAGAGAAGAATTGTTTCCAGGTGGCCATGAACACTAGGGAATTGACAATATTATACATGTAGACTGAGTCATTTTGAAAAGGTTCTGCTGTGCATTGCTTTCTAAGAAAAGTCTGATATCCCAAGTTTAAGATATATTAAAATTTTGCCTCCTCTGAGCTTAATATATGAGAAAAATTGGTATATTTGATTTACTTGTATCACTCGTCATCCTGTTGATCTTTGATTTGCTTGAGTGGGCGCCAGTAATGTCTCCATTTGTCCCTGTCTCGTGCTAGTGTAGCCCAATGGTATCTGCTTGCTCCACGAACAGAAAGAACCTCAAACCGTTCATTCAGGGTTTTGACAAAGAAGTCTGACCATCTCGTAGGTGGGAGGCCACATGGTCTTTTGAGGTCACGTGGAATCCAGTCAGTAACAGCTCTAGTCCAGCAGTCATTTCTGAATCGCATTACATGTCTGGCCAATCTGATATTTGATGCCTTGGCAAATGAGACACTGTCCCTGATTCTCGATCTTTGATGGAGGTTGGAACTCCAGATTCCTTCTCTCACTTGAGTGAAATGTGATACTTCAAGCATAGCTCTTTCAATTCCTCTTTGGGATACCCAAAGAGTGTTCTCATCCTGTTTTCATATGGCCCAGGTCTCTGAGGTGTATGTTAGTGCAGGAAGAATGATGGAGTTGAAAAGATGTGCCCGGAGCCGGATATTCTTTATCATCTTACTCACTTCTTCGAAGTTCTTGAAAGCGTTCCACACTGCTCTCTTCCTCCTGTACAGTTCTGGCACCAAGTCCTTCTTCATGCTGAATTCCCAATCCAGGTACACATAACTACTACAATAGTGGATGTTCGTTCCGTGGAGAGCAAATGGAATGTCAGGGACTAGTTCGTTATTCATGAACATTGTTTTGGTGAGATTCAGCTGCAGTCCAACATATCCACACTCACAGTTGAAGTCAGCCATCATTTGTGCCGCTTAGCTAATGTTTCATGTTATTAGAACGATGTCATCAGCAAAACGGAGGTGGTATAGTTGCTGACCATCTATCTTACTCCCATTCCTTCCCATTCCAGTCGTCACATGGCATTCTCGAGGGTGGAACTGAAGAGTTTCGGTGAAATGGCATCACCCTGCCAAACCCCTCTCTTTATGTGAATGATCACTTCCTTGTAGAATGGTGAGATCCTGGTGGTGAATCCGTGATACAGCTCATGGAGGGTCTTGATGTACTGAGTTTGAATGCCCTGTTTGGCTAGGGCTTCAATGACCACTTCAGTCTCAACAGAATCAAAGGCCTTCTTTAAATCAATGATCATTAGACAGAGTGACATCTTGAACTCTTGCAAAACTTCAATGAGCTTGGTCACTGTGTGGATATGGTAGATCATGCTGAATCCTTTTCGGAACTCGGCTTGCTTGCATGGTTGTCCTTCATCTACTGTTCTGCCTATTCTATTCAGGATGACTCCAGTAAACAACTTGTAGGCGACAGACAACAGGTAGATTGGGCGATAGTTGCCAATGTCCTGGATGTCTGCCTTCTTGTACAACAGAATGGTCCTGCTGGTTTTCCAATGGGACGGAACCTTGCATACAGACAGGTAGCATGTGAAGAGCTGAGCCAGTGTATTGACAAGTACTGGCAGCAGATTCTTCAGGTTTTGGGGTCTGACTTTGTCTGGACCGGGTTCTCTAAGGTCTTTACCAACAAAATGGCATGTCAGATTTCAGAAGGGAGGACGTTGGGAACAACATATCCATCCTGTGGAATTTGATATGTGGTCAGGTGGACGTGGCTGTCAAAGAGATCTGAGTAGAAGTCATGAATAGTCCTCTCCATTGCCCTTCTGGAAGATGTGATAGATCCATTAGGATGTCTGAGGGCAATGGTCTTGGTCTTGTAGTTGGGAAAGGACAGGTGAGTGTTGGGAATACTTTTCCCAGCTTCTGCCTCATCAGCCAACACTGCTGCTCTTCTCTATTTGATGTCTTCCTTTATTACTTCTCTGCACAGCTTTTTGAGCTCAGATGTTAGCTTGTGGTTTCCTGATGCTCATGCCAAACCACGTTGGCAAATGAGCTCGAGAGTTTCTGCAGATAGGCATCTGTTTGTGGCTTTCCCACTCTCAGCATTCTTCGCCCAGTCATGGAGGTGCTAAACTAGTCGATCATATTCCTTGTCAATATTGTCAATGACAGCATCTTCCCACATTGCCACAATAGTGCCAAAGAGCTCCCAGTTGGTGGTCATTCTGGGAGTTCTATTCTTAAACTTAAACTTTATAGTCCTTTCTCCTCACTCTGAAGTAGAATTTTGCATGATGGAGAAGGTGGTCTGATCCCGTTTGGAATTTTGGGACAAAAGCGACATCGGTCAGTCAAAACCTTTGATTGAATATGATGTGGTCAATTTCATTGTGGAACGATCCACCAGGAGATTCCCATGTCCAACTTTTAGATTCTGCCATCTGGAACTGTTAGTTCACATGATGAACAGTCTCTCACCCTGTTCATTGCATTCTAGGCCATGGGTCCCAATGTAGAGTTCTTTGGGCAACCTTCTCGGTCCTATCTTGGCATTAAAATCACCGACAATGATCTTGTAGAATGTGTGGTCTTCTTTATAGAACTTCTACAGCTCCATGTAGAACTTCTCAATTTCTTCTTCATCGTAGTTGGATGTTGGCATGTAGACAATGAATATAGAAACTGCTGGCTGTGAGCCACATCTATTCAGGCGTAATCGTCCGATTTAGGTTGTTAGGCATTCAAATGAATCAATGCTCATGGACAAGTTCGTGTTGACAAGGACACCGACACCACCAATGCCTCTGTTGTTGCATGTTCCGAGGAACAGTTCTTCTCCAGTGTCAAAAATGGCGTGATATGATTCATGCCTTCTTGTTTTGGTCAGACCAATGATGTCGTACTTGATCTTCTGCACTTGCACCATCAGGTGTATCACTTTCCGGACTGCACGGCCACTTTTAATACCCATTTTCCATAATTTTCGTGCCATATTTTATAGGGTTCAAATATGGTGTGAACCATGGGAACATCTGTAAGGGTGATTGGAGGCTGCCTTAAAAGCCTCCATCCCTCATGGGTGTTTGAGCATTGTATAACTGAGACTTTAACCTGAAAGCTTTGTAACTTTCCACATGGTGAATCAATAAAAGAATTTGAAAAAAAAAGCCTCCATCCCTCTTGGAGCAAGCTACCCAGCAAGCTACTGAGAGTAGAGCTGGGCAGAGCCTGGCAAGCTACCCATGGCGTATTTGATATGCCAAAAACAGTAACAACAATGGTCTAATTCGTCTGAACAGTGAAAGAGTCCCTAATATGGCAGCGTCAAGAAGGACAAGCAAGGAGAGGCTGATAAATTTTATAAAAAAAGGTATAGTTGATTAGGGGGAGATAATTAGATTTTTTGGCACCAATGCACGTGTGCATGCATGCACGCATGCACACACACACACACACTCACAAAGCATTAGATAGAAAATATTTTTTCTTTCTCTGGCAGTCAGATGAATCAGAACTTTGTATAATTAATTTATAAAATTCAAGTAAGTATCAATATTCTTTGGCTGAATATTTTATCAAGAGACTATAATTGAAAAAGGACACAATTTTCAGAATGTTCCCACCTTTTTGATATCACATACCTCTGTTCCAATGCAAAAACACACTAAGTCCGAAGATTAGAAGGAATGAAATGGAGAATATTATAATGCCACCCATCCACGGAGGACAATTACAATGACAGAAACCTGAAAAATAATAGAGATATAATTAGTTATTATTGGTGTGGAGGTACTTTGTATTGGGAAAAATGTATCAAAGAGACAAGGGCTATATTCTAATATAATCCCTTGATAGTAATGAAGGATAGAGTTATGTTCAAAGACATAGGCAGAAAACTCAGATAAATAAGGCTGCCTCTGGGTTAGAGAGAGAGTACAAGGGTAAGGGGCAGGCATGCAACTGACCCTGGTTCAATTCATATTGCTGCATATGGTCCTCTAAGCACTGCCAGGAGTGATACCTGAGCACAGGTAGGTGTGGTCAAAACAAGCAAACAAAAAACATAAATGAGAATACCTGTGATTTATTTAGGTTCAAGACCTGGTTAACAAATGAATTAGTGGATAGTTAATGAATGTCTTCTTATCTGTTTTAATTTTATTAAGGTAGAAACAGTTCAGATATTCTGTAAGAAACTTACCACAGAGAGGAAAAGGTAGGACAATGGTGAAGGAAGTGAACATCTGTGTGGAGGTTGTGGTGTAGAATAGTTCATGTATAAAATCCTAGTAATAACAGTTTAAACCACAGTGCTCTCCCAGAACCCAAGAGTGGGTAAAGGACATATGTCTTACATATAACCCATGAGATTAAACCTTCCTGAGGAGGATTGGTTTAGGAATAAGAGTCATGTAGCTTTAGCAACCCTAGCACACTTTTCATCTTACCCATTAAACATACCTTTCCATGTGCAACATCCTTTTATACGACATGTCTTTATGAAGACCAGCAGAAGAGCCACAATTAAACCCAGCATGAATATCCAAATATCAGACCATGAAAACAGTGCATCTGAATTACAGAACCGGAAATGATTCATCAAAAATATGTTTCCACTTAAAGCCCCCGTTATCCTACCTGGGAGAGCTTAGGTGGTATAAGACAGATCTATGAGGCAGTTTCTATTGGATTGGGCTGAATCAGATGTCAACTTGAGAGGGGAGCAAAAATTAATGACGACAGGCTCTCCTTTTATTTCCATATATTTCTCAAGGGACTGGAGCGATAGTACAGTGGGTAGGGTGTTTGCATTGCACACAGCTGACTCGGGTTCGATTCCTCCATCCCTCTCGGAGAGCCTGGCAAGCTACCGAGAGTATCCCGCCCGCACGACTGAGCCTGGCAAGTTCCCCATGGCATATTTGATATGCCAAAAACAGTAACAATAAGTCTTACGATGAGACGTTACTGGTGCCCGGTTGAGCAAATCGATGAACAATGGGACGACAGTGCTACAGTGCTATATTTTCTAGGACAACCAGAAAGAGGCAGCACTTGCTTCTCCCCTCAAAATCTCAGTCATAGTTCAGGAGCTAAGGTTAGTTAAGCTAACTAACTCACACCTTTTGATTTTGCATTTTGCATAAAAGTGGTTCTGAATTCTCCAACAAATTCACTGGGTTTAGCACTATTAACTGCCCTAAGGAACACATATGCTTGTAACCTTTATTTCCTACTTATGTAAACAAGCCTTAGCTTTCTGATTTGTATAAACATGCGTTATTTTGGGAATTTGATGTTTTTCTACTCCGAGAAAAAGGCTGTCCTCTTTCTCTAAAATATGCAGTTCTTATATACAAGGGAATGTTTTTAGAGGCTGCTAGAGAACTAGTCAAGAATTCTGTGCTTTCCAGCCTTTGACTTTGAGTCTGCATTTGCACTTCTGTGTTCACTGCAGCACTATTTGCAATGGCCAGGATTTGGAAACAACCCAAATGCCTGAGAACAGACAACTAGATAAAGAAATTATGGTACATCTACACAATGGAGCGCTACAAAACCGCTGGAAAAAAATGAAGTCATGAAATTTGTTTATATATGAATGAACATGGAAAGTATCATGTTGAGAGAAATAAGTTAGAGGGAGAGGGACAGACAAAGAATTCCCACTCTTATCTGTGGGATCTTTTATTCTGTTCTGATTTCATCGAAACTTTATTTATTGACTTTTCTAGGCCCTTGAGGATGTACTGTGAATTTGGATAGAGATTGCATTGAATATATATAATAGTTTAGGCAGGTACTAATAGTAAAAATATTATTCTTCCAACCCATGAGCATAAAATAGTTTTTAATTTCTTAAGGTTCTCTATCTCTTTCTTTTTTCTCTCTCTTTATTAAGTGATATCTCTTTCTCCTATGTCTTTAGTTAAGTTGAATTCTGTAATATTTGATGTTTTTGAATAGCATTTTTTTCATAGTTGAATTTTATTTTTTATTTTTTTATTTCTTATTTTTATCTTTTTATTGAATCACTTTGAGATAGGTTATTACAAAGCTGTTCATGATTGGATTTCAGTTCATACAGTATTCTAACACACATCCTTCCACCAGTGTACATTTCCCACCACCAGTATCCCCAGGTTCCCTCCCATCACCCCCCAACCCCCACCCCATTTGTGGGATTTTTTTTGAATGTTTGAGCATAATACCTAAAGACAGTAGAAATGAGATCCAGAAGGACCTGTCTATGGAAAGAAGCTTGCCATAAGTTGTGGGGGTGTTCAGTTAGGATAGAGAAGGGACCACTATGACAATGATCATTGTAAATAATCACTCTGAACAAGAACAGAGTGCTAAAAGAACGTAAAGTTATACATATGATAATCTATAAGTAACACTGTAGAAAAACCACAAGTCTAAAACAGGGGTGGGGGAGGGAGAGAGACACACACACAGACAGAGATAGGGAGAGAGAGAGAGAGAGAAAGCGTCTGCCACAGAAGAAGGTTCATGGCAGGGGTGGGGGGGGCCATAGTGGGGCATTTTATACTAAATAAAATAGGTAACAATTTTTGAGATTTGAGCAAAGGGTGGCTTGTATGTAACATGGTATTTGGAGAAAATTACACAATGACAGGTATAAAAAGAGGTTTTTTGGATGCTATACTTTGCCAATATTCAGACTATGGATGTTGGTATCTTGTATTTAGATGGAAGCAATAAAATGTTGAGAAATTATTAGATGCTAGATATATTTTAAAGTGTGGACTAGCATTATCTCATAGATATGATATAGTATGAGAGAAAGGTGGAAGTCAGAGATTTCAAGGATTTTTTTCCTGAAAATATAAGGTGTAATCATATGGCAGTGAGTTAACCAAGTCAGAAGGTGATTAATAGTTTAGTTTTTTATGTATTTTGTTTGTGTTCTTAGAATTCAACATTGGAATTTTGAACATAGAGATGATACAAGGTTTGGAAAACAGATGTGTACAGAAGTTATTTAATAATCCATTGTCATGTTAATAATGAAACAGAATTAAGTTCCAAGAGAGAAAAAAACTCATGAAACTCTTATTTAGAGAAGGCAAAGAGGACAAGGTGGATTATAAGCAAAAAAAGGACATTGGTGGAGGATGTTGGGCCCTTAGTGGTAATGAGGTCCAGTAATTGCATAAAGACCACGTTACCTTAACTATAACAACAATGAAAATAAATAGAAATAAAGTGATATGACGAGTAAATAAAAAGAATGCCGTGGCATAGAAATTAAGTAAAGAAAGTATATTAATGTATTGGCTGGAGCGAATAAAACAGTGGTAGGGTATTTGCTTTGCACACGGCTGACCCAGGTTTGATTCCTCCGCCCCTCTCAGAGAGCCCAGCAAGCTACCGAGAGTATCTTGCCCGCACAGCAGAACCTGGCAGATACCCATGGCGTATCTGATATGCCATAAACAGTAACAAGAAGTCTCAAAATGGAGATGTTACTGGTGCCCGCTCAAGTAAATCGATGAGCAATGGGATGACAATGACAAATAATTTCTCATTAGTTTGCAAATTTTATGACAATGACCCTTAGAAAGAAAAAACACACTATTCTCACCTTGTAGGATAATGCGTGTGATCTCCTCTTGACCAGTCACAGAGTTTCGAAGGTAGCAAGTGACATTTCTATAGGATCTAATAAGAAGGGTCATCTTCATGTTGAATAATTTGTCTGTATCCCTTGAATACGATTCTGATGTAGCTGAAATGATTTGTCCTCTGTCATCTCTCCATTCCATTTGAGGCCGTGGGAACCAACCTTCTGAATTACACTCTAATAAAATACCTTTGATAGTAGATGGATGCACAAGAATTCGTGTCTCTACACTTGTCGCTGATTAAAAATAAAAAGGCAAAAATAGCATCTTTAGGTGAAGGTAAGGGAAATGATATACAAATACAATATTCTGCTATCCCTATTCTAATTTCCAAGATCTTGGCTATAGCCAAGCACCACTGGGCACTGTTTGTCTCCACCACTTAATCAAAGGGTAAACAGGATAAGCCAGACAAAAGAGTCACTGCATACAAATTAATAAAATTGTAGCAAATATAAGAGGAGGAAATGCTTGTTTCATTCTTTACTTAAAATTATTCATTGGCTATGTGTAAAATTTAGAAAACTGAGCAAGTTTCTGTGATAAAAAATGAAGGTCATCAAGATTCCAGCTCAAAGAATTTGTAGATTGATGTTTCTTCTTGCATCCACCTATAAGCTGCTACAATAAGTTACAAGTAAACAATCAGTAATAAAAATGAAAAAAATTAAGTGAACGTTTAATCTTTATAATCTTTTTATATAGTAGATATTTACATAAAACAGGTATAGCAGTAGATGTCAGTTTGGAGAAAACAATTTTTGAAAATTTCTAAGACATTGCCTAGAAGTTTGGCAAGACTTGCATAACATACTGGTAAAGAACAAAAGGACAGAGATTTAAAGTGTTAGTCTAGTTTTGTCCAATAAAAGTTTCCACAATAATATAAATATTCTGAATATGCTCTGTCTAATGCAGTAGCTTTATTTCATGTGATACCATTAAGTACCAGAGATGTTGTCAGTGATACTATATAATTTGTTTTGAAACTTAATTATTAATTGTATTGAAGTATGAATGCAAGTAGCTTCATATGTGACTGAGAGACTATCATGTAAATGATTTACATCTAGGTAATAAACTTAGTATCATAATAGTCAACAAAATGTTAATACAGTTGTGTCTAAAATCCCATACCGTGCTCTCACATTTCTATAGCCCTTCAAGGTACTTAAAATGCTTTATATTTTCACAATTTCTTGTCTCTCAGAGAGCTTCAAGAGTGAAAAAATTGACTTAAATATTATATATACCTACATAGCAGAGGACTCTGAAGATTGTAGATAAAGGTCATTTAAAAGTTACTTTGAAACTCAGTAAGCAAACAGTGAACTGGGTAAGAAGGAAACGGAAATAATAATTATCATTAAGTAATTTATCTCATATAATGTTTTATGCTGTATAAAACTTTCTATTTCATAAACATCCCCCTACATATAATTAATTTTCCTTATTTTTGTTTGAGAGCAACGCAGAGAGTCCCTTGCCCGCACACCTGGCTGTCTTCCCTGGGGCCCCTGGGAGAGGATGGTCTCCAGCTTCCCTCCCTGCCCTGAGCAGAGCTCCTGGTGGCTGAAGACCTCCGGAACCTAGCCACAGCCATGCTCAAGGACCCTCTCCACACATTCGGACAAGCCTCACACATGAAGGTACCAGCAGAAGAACCCAGGTGTGTGTAATCCCATCAACGGCCAACATCCAGAGACTTAAAAGCATGGTCCAAGAAGTGCGCAGCCGATTTGCAGCCATGCAATATCTTTTAACCTACTTCTCCCTCTGAGAGAAACTAGCAAGCTACTGAGTTTCCTGTCCACATGGTAGAGCCTCGCAAGCTTCCCATGGTGTATTCATATGCCAAAGACAGTAACAAGCTGCATCTTATTCCTCTGACCCTGAAAGAGCCTCCAATGCGGCATCGTTGGGAAGGCCGAGTAGAGAGAGGCTTCTAAAATCTCAGGGATAGAAGGAATGGAGAGGTTACTGAGACCACTCAAGAAATTCGACAATCAATGGGATTTCGTGATTTTTGTTTAGGCACTATGATTTCCAAAGGTATAAAATTAAGTGGTATCTGTGACATAATTCATTAGGTAACCTGAACCACAGTGACTTCCAGTGTAGGATTACATAGCCTCAGGTAGTTTAGGTTTATTGGGTTACTCCCATTACAGTGCTCCCATTCCTTTTTGTTTATTTGTAGCTTCTTTCTTAGTGTTCTGTTGACTTGTAAATATTGTTTTTCTCTTCTCCTTGAGTCCTTTGCATAGTTTATTCTGAGCAATGTCCTTTTTGCATGGACACAGAAAGACATAGTAAATGCTATGCTTTTGTTACCTGGGAGTCATTTGACTCTACATGATATTTTCCTCCTGGCCCATCTCGATGCCAGGGTAGCACACAACTCACCGCTTGCCCTGGGTCCGTCCCGTTCCTCGTCCGGACCCTGCTTAGGTCGAGAGAACATATATATGGCCATAATTTATACATGGCTGTAGGATAACATAGCCTCAGGTAGTTTAGGTTTATTGGGTTACTCCCATTACAGTGCTCCCATTCCTCTTTGCTTATTTGTAGCTTCTTTCTTAGTGTTCTGTTGACTTGTAAATATTTTTTTTCTCTTCTCCTTGAGTCCTTTGCATAGTTTATTCAGAGCAATGTCCTTTTTGTATGGACACAGGAAGACTTAGCAAATGCTATGCTTTTGTAACCTGGGAGTCATTTGACTCTACATGATATTTTGCTCCTGGGCATCTGTTCTCTTGACCTAAGCCTCAGCTGCCTTTACTTCCTAGCACCCCCAAAAGCAGGGTCCTGAAGAGGGACAGAACAGGCCCAGGGCAAGCGGTGAGTTGTGTGCTACCCTGGCATCTGGCCAAAGTGCCAAAGTGCCTAATACTTAACTATAAGTTAAGAGCTTGATCATGGACAAATGTTGTCATGATCCAAACAATGATAACTAGATTTGGACCCTGCTGGGTTGAGGAATGATGAATCTGGCCTGAGTGCTGTAGTCTGAGTCTGTGGCAAGATGTTGCCAGGAGAGAGCTGCCTTGCAAGCCTTAATGTATCTCTTGCTATGTCCATACAAAAATAACTAGTATTAAGATGTTAATGAGTGTTTGGAATAAGGAGAGGAGAAAAAAACCCTGAAGAGATATTTTGCCTACTGGCAGTCACAGTGGGGAAGGGCTTTGGAATGCCCCTAGGTTGTGTCTCCTTTGAACCTGACAGCCCTCAGGAAGGACTTTCTTATGTTGATTTTGCTACCTGGCAGTGTGTAACCTAGGGGCCAAGGGAGAGAGTAAAAAGGGAGGAGAGAGATGAGAATCCAGGCTGCAGTAGATCCAGAGAGAGGATGGAGCTGGGAGTGCGGGATATGAGAAAGATGGAAGATTGAATAAACGGTAACTAATCAGCAACCAGCTTGGTCCTCGTTCTTCTTTTGCCTGTCCTTGGCCAACAGCCATCCTGATCCAGCCCATACACAGCGGTTCCAGAGTACCAAACGCAGGCGGTGAGACAGAGCCGCACGGAGAGCCTGAGAGTGCACACACCCCTTGGCGTGCTTTAGTTTTTTACATTCCAGTATTATTAAAAAGATACAAAGAAAAATAATTATATGTATTTATATCTATAGTTTCATTAAAAACTTGGAAACATTTTAAAAATAATTGTCATTATCATTAAGTAGACTATTATAAAGATATATCTAGCTTACAGTGTCAAAAAACACTGATATCACATATTCAAAGGATCTTTTTACAAATATTTGTTGATATTTTACATATCTAGTAGTATATGTAGACATAGGAAAACAGAATTTTCATACTGATAAAGGCATTAGCACATACACTCAACTCTTAACTCTGCACTCTTTCTCATTTAAACTCTAACTGTATTCAATTGAACTTGTTAACCAAACCACATAAGATGAAATGGTGAGAAACACTGAGAATTTTCCTAAATGGATTGAGAGATATAGATGCATATAAAACTCAAGGAACCCATCCTCACCTGTGACCTTCAATTCTGTGATGGCTTCATCATAGAATTCACTATCTTGGAATAAGCAGTGGTATGGCCCATCATCATCAACTCTGACACCAAGGATCCTGAGGGTCACTTTACCCCTTCCAATGTCTTCTTTCAAGAGCTCTGTTCGTTCCACATAGTTGGAAACTGTTTCTCCATATATGTCTTTACCATCCTTGTATAAGTGAACAGGTTGTGTGTAGCGGTCCCGGAACCAGCGTATCTCCATGTGTTCTGCACTTTGTGGTGGGGAAAGCTGGCAACTGAGCTCAACTTCTTCTCCCAATGAAACCAAAACTTGTTCCTGTAAGGCAGTCACTGTAAACTGTCCTGGGAAGGGATTTTATAATGATTATATGTGTATGAGTCAAAACACACAAACACACACACACACACATGCAGACACATACACATACACATTTCCACATTTTAGTAAGTTCTAAGAAACTATGCTGCTACATTTAATTAATTTGTGTATTTGTTACTAATAGACACCACTGTATCACTGTATCACTGTCTTCCTTTACTCCGGGCACCAGTAACAGTCTCCATAGTGAGACTTATTGTTACTGTTTTTGGCATACCGGAATACACCACAGGGAGCTTCCCAGGCTCTGCCTTCGGGCGAACAAATAATTATTCTAGATTTTATCATGCTTAAACAAGGTGGAGTTTTCTTCATAAACACCTCTTGTTGTCTGTGAGTTAACACTGCTGGAGAAGTGAATGCAGAAGCTGACAAGATCCAAGCAGAGGCAGGGAGGGTAAAGACGCACCTAGCCTATGGTTCTCTAACCTCTTCAACCAGCTGCCTTCAGTACGGCCTCCTGCTTTGCACCTATTCTCCAGGCTGTGCCCTGCTTTTCACTTGGGCAGAGAATCTCTGTCACTGTCAAAACTGTCTCTCCTGTGTAACTCGATATCAGAAAGATGCTTCTGGGATAAGGACCACACAATGCTCTGAAATTATTACAGACGCTTAATGAAATGGTATCTAGGGAATTTACAGCACCCCCCCCCCCACACACACACACACACAAGGGATGCATGCCTTCAGAACAAGCCTCTGTGGACCATTCCCTTCTATCACAACCTTGGAGCTCAAATTCTCCTAGAGACCAGCTTTCTCTCAGAGGTCGGGCATAGCACAATGGGGAGACACCTCCCTGGCTGCATGGGAGGTGTCCTCAGAGAGGGACAAGACTGTATTTGGGTTCCTCAGAGATCTGGACAAAGGGGAGGGGGGAGGGGAGGGAGAAAAGGTATAGTCTTTAGAAATCACTGTGGAGGAAATACTTATTGCCTGTTTGCACTGGGCCAAATACCACTGGCTTGACTGGACTGGGTCCAACAGCAACTATTCTGGGAGGTCTGCTGTGAGCATCCAGGAGGAGAAAGAACTCTGGAATGAATTCCAGTTAAATGGATGTCCCACAGCCAATCAGGTTTAGCCTGGTGAGATTAAGTTGGTGTCATGAACTTTTCTTGGGTTTCTGGGCCATATGGTGGTGCTTAGGGGTCACTCCTGGCAGGGTTTGAGGGACCATGTGGTGCCATGGATAAAATCGGAGTTGGCTCTATATGAGGCTTTTAATCTTGCATATTTGTGTGGCCCAACATGAAATCCTCCCTCTTTTTGAGCTACATTAGCAGTGCTCAGGGCTTACTCCTGTGCTCCAGGATCGGAGCTTGGGAAACCACATGAGATGCTAGCCTGCGGAGGCTATGTGCAAGGCAAACACCCACCTTGCTGTAATTTCTCTCTGGCCCCAGAAGTTTTCTTTTAATCACTAATTGTCTTCTCATAAAAAACCCCCAACTTCTTCTCAGGGCACATTTTAGATTTTTGCCTAAAATTGTGTATCCAACTGCAATATTTTCCTCCTAAATGAACACTCAATTGCCTCTCATTTTGGTTTTTTAGTTGAGAGCAACAGTTCCTTATAACATTTAAAATACAATATTTAGGAACTAGCTCTTCATCTGTTGGTATAATGAGGAAGTTACGGTGTTAAGTGTTAGGGAGAATTCCTGGGCCTGGTTCATGAGACATTGATTGCTAGTTCTTTAGACTGGATATTGTTCCATCATACATTAACAGCATCCAAGGTCTGGAGAAAGCTTTCAGAGGTCTGCTTTGTCCTCAATGAACAAAGAAAGGCCTCTGAAAAGTCAGACACAGAACTAGACAAGAAAGCAGAGTCACAGACTTCAAGGGCAGTACACAGCCTACAAACGTTTCTCTCGGACCACGAAGTGTGGCTTTTCACTTACTGCTATACAGCCAATTCTGGGCTGGATCTTTTATTTGTAGCATCTTTTATTTGCATCATACATAAGAGCCCGGAAAATCCTCTCAACATGAAAAAGCAGCCTGCACGGGATTAAAGGCACTGCAAACAAGCCAGAGAGCCGGAATCTCCCCAGGGTAGTCTGTGGCTTGGAGCAAGGCCCTCATATCTCTTCAGTCACGCGCGGCTCTCTAAACAAAAGGGGTACAAGTGGGGTTAAGGTAACAGGATACTGAGAACAGAGTGCGTGGCTGTGCTTAGCGCGGTCCTTAGCACATACTGAGTGCAAGAATAGACACCACGTTTTATTTTACAACATGACTCTTGAATGGTAATTTGAGCTTCTAGATTTTTAGACACCACTTGGATTTAATACTTGCTTCAAACTCAAAGAAATGTACACTTGGTGAAGGGATGAGTATTGAAACACTCTATGAGTGAAAATCGAGCACGAACAACTTTATAACTGTGTGTCCCATTATGGTTCAATGTTAAAATAAAACAAAACAAAATAAATCATCTATTTCTTATTTTTCTATCAGCATCTCTTCAAGTTTATTGATTATTCAGAGATTTTCAGATCATTGAGTATCAATATGGTAGTTGTCCTAAAGACTTCAGGTAGTTTACAGAGGTCTGATATTGTTAGGAATCCTTCTGAACTTTTGATGCCCTCTGTTAACAGCACTGAGGGTTGTTTCTTTCCCTCACATTGTCACTGGTTCTATGTTAATTAATGACTGGGCCTGTGCCCCAGCCTGCCACCCGGACCTCTTCCTGCATTCCTGGAGCTACATCCTCTCCCCAGCACAGCTCCTCCAGTATGAGCGACCTGCTCTCTGTCTCAGGTGTGTGACCCCCCCAGTCATTGCCTGAATCCCAGCCTGCCTCCCGGACCAATCTCTCCAAGCATTCCTCAGGACCTACAGTGCAGCAGGGTGTGTGGCCTCAGCTGCAGGAGACATGGCCTCTGCAGTAGGGAGTGTGACCTCTAGAGGTGGCCTCAGTAATTTTCCCCTCCCCCAAGACTCTGAATTCACATCTCAATCTCCTTTACCTGTGGAAAATTCTGTGGAAAACATCCTGGCTATCTCAAACACAATAGGCCAACAGTCTACTAGTTTATTCCAATTTCATCAAAATACCAGTGAATACAAGAAGTTGTACAAGCCCAATATAAAAGAACATATGCTCTGAAGCTTCACTAGAGGCCTCACATAAGTCACAGAAGAGCACCTGAGAGGAAGGTGGTATTCTAGAAGAGGAAAAAGGCAACCACCATAGACTGAGCTCATCCAGAATCCTTTCTCATGGCGAGAGTGGAATACTAATAGTGAACTGGAAGGTCCCACTCCATACTACCACAGCAACATGAAGAAACAGTGTAAATCCCCACCACGAGGATAGGATGAAGAAAAGAGTCCAGAAGACTCAATAGAGGTTACCCACAAATGCGATCTCACCAATAAAGAATTCAGAGATGAAATGTTGAAGATGTTCAATGAACTCAAAGAAACAGTGGAACAGGCATCCAGTAAATTAAAGGAAGACATGAAAGAAAGAGTGGAATGGACAGCCAAGAAAATACAGGAAGAAATGAGAGCAGAAATAAAAGAGCTACACAGAGACTCTCCCAATGGCTCCCTGGCAGCAGGAGTTCCCCTGGAACCCCCCAACCCCCTGAGCTGTGTGGACACGCCTCTCCGCTCCTCTGTAACACCCAAACTGTCAATCAGGTACTCACTCGGAGGATTGTGACCCTGCCTACCCCGCCCTGTGCCCCAAGAGATTACTGGGGGCATGGCCTGTATTTCAGGGGGCATGGCCTAAAAGGGGGCATGGCCATTTGATGGAGCGGTGGCCCCTTCTGCAGCTGCAGATGTAATTTTCCTTACATTATACTTTCTATAACCTTCTTCGAAAATCACCCTGGCCAACTCAATCATTCTTTGCCAAATAGTCCTTTAGCTGACTTGAAATTCACAAATGCTATCAGTGAACAATAGAACCTACCCAAACTCCTTGTAAAGACAGCATAGCCTTAAGTCATCACTAGAGGCCCCACATAAACTAAGAGGAGCGCCTGAGAGTAAGGAAGTATTCTAGAATTGGAACAAGGCTACCATCATCACCTTAGCACAAACAGAATCCCCCCTGCAGAAAGAGGGAATAGGGATAGACAACCAGAAGGCTACAACTCTAGACTTCCATAACAATATGCAGAAACAGTGAAAATCCCCTCCATGAAGAGAAGATGAAGAAAAGATTCCAGAAATCTCCATAAGGTCCAACCACACACAGGACCTCTAAGAAAAAGAATTCAGAGAGGAAATCCTGAAGAGAGTTGATGTACTCAGAGCAACCATGGAACAGACATCTAATAAATTAAGGGAGGATATGAATGATGCTTTGGAACGGTCAACCAAGAAAATGCAGGAAGAAATGAGATCAGAAATTTCAAAGCTACGAACAGATGTCACAAAGCTACGAACAGAAGTCACATAAATAAAGGATTCGGTAGATGAATTAAAAATCTCCATAGGTACTCTCAACAGTAGAATGACTACAGCTGAAGACAGAATCAGTGAGCTTGAAGATGAGCTGCAGAAAGCTTACAGACAACAACAAATAATGGCAAAAGACCTCAAAATGGCTATAGAGCGAATCAGAGTCCTTGGGGTGACTTCACGAGGAACAACATAAGAATCATTGGAGTAGCGGAAGCACAGGGAAGTAATCTCAGTGAAAAAAACACAGTGAAAGACATCACTGCTAAGAAATTCCCAGAGCTGGAGAAGGCAGGCGTCCAGATCCAAAAAGTCTGAAGAGTTCCAGCAAAAAGAGACCCGAATAAAAAGACTCCCAGGCATATCATAGTCAGAATGACGGATGCTGTTGATAGAGACACAATTTTGCAAGCAGCAAGGTCAAAGAAGGAAATCACATACAAAGGAGAACCCCTCAAATTTACAGCAGACCTATCAGAGGAAACGCTCCGAGCCCAAAGACAATGGTGGGACATAGTTAAAAAACTCAATGAAATGAACGCCTCACCAAAAATACTTTATCTGGCTAAACTCTCACTCAAACTCGAAGGAACCATACACTATTTCTCGGATAAACAACAGCTCAGGAACTTCATAGACTCAAAACCAAACTTAAAGAAAGGACTAAAAGGGCTATTGTAAGTCAAGAAAGAACCCCACAAGAACAACCAACCCCACAGAAAGATGACACAAAACCCCATGACAATAATCTCTCTCAATGTCAATGGCCTAAATGCACCAATTAAGAGACACAGAGTGGAAAAATGGATTCAGACACTAAACCCAACATTCTCATGCCTGCAAGAGACACACCTGAACAGTCAGAGCAAACACAGACTCAAAGTCAAAGGATGATAAACAATCCTGCAAGCAAACA
Organism: Sorex araneus; assembly: GCF_027595985.1. Lineage (NCBI taxonomy): Eukaryota > Metazoa > Chordata > Mammalia > Eulipotyphla > Soricidae > Sorex > Sorex araneus. The sequence continues at coordinate 26,837,758 of NC_073306.1, read as the reverse complement.
ACTCCCTCAAAAAAGCTGGGGTGGCAATACTAGATTTCCGACAACATAGATTTCAGGTTGAAAAAGATCGGAAGGGACAGCGAAGGTCACTTCCCATTTATCAAGGGATATGTGCAACTGGAAGAAATCACACTCTTAAACGTATATGCACCTAATGAGAGACAGCTAAATACTTAAAATAACTCCTAACAGACTTTAAGGAGGACATTGCTAACAGCACAATAGTAGTCTGAGACTTCAACACTGTCTTATCACCTCTGGATAGATCGACAACAACAAAACTCAGCAAGGAAACACAGACTCTGAAGGAAGAAATAAAAGAGAGAGGCCTAATAGACCTATACAGGGCTTTACACCCCCAAAAGAAAGAATACACATTCTTTTCCAGTGCACACGGAACATTTTCCAAAATAGACCATGTACTGGGCCACAAGACATACCTGAATAAAATCAGAAAAATAGAAATAGTATCAACTATCTTCTCAGACCATGATGCTATGAAGATAGAAGCTAATCACACACAGATGCAAAGAATCAAAACAAACACCTGGAAATTAAACAGCTCAGAGTTGAACAATGAGTGGGTCAGGAAGGAAGTCAAGGAAGAAATCAAGAGATACCTCGAAACAAATGAGAATGAAGACACGAGCTACCAAAACCTATGGGACGCAGCTAAAGCTGTGTTAAGGGGAAAATTTATAGCCCTGCAAGCATTCCTTAGGAAGGAAGAAAGGGCCTACATAAATAGCTTGACTTCACAGCTCAAGGCCTTAGAAAAGGACCAGAAAAAGGAACCCAAACCGAAGCGAAAGAAAGAAATAATAAAAATTAGAGCAGAAATTAACAACATGGAAACCCAGAAAACAATCTGAAATGTCAATGAAACCAAGAGCTGGTTCTTTGAGAAAATAAACAAGATTGATAAACCACTAGCAAGACTCACAAAGAAAGAGAGAGAGGAACCCTAATAAACAGAATCAGGAATTAAAAGGGGGACATCACAACAGAAACCAATGAAATTCAAAAGATCATCAGAGACTACTTTGAAAGTCTGTATGCCATGAAACAAGAGAACCTAGAAGAAATGGATGAATTCCTTGATTCCCACAATCTCCCAAGACTGAACCAAGAAGACTTGAAATATCTGAATAGACCCATTAATATCAAGGAAATTGAAATTGTAATCAAAATCTCCCCCAAAACAAAAGCCCAGGTCCAGATGGATTCACTGGTGAATTCTTCCAAACATTTAAAGAAGATCTGTTGCCATTTCTCCTCAAGCTTTTCCAGGAAATTGAAAAAACAGGAATTCTCCCAAACGGTTTCTATGAAACACACATCTCCTTAATACCAAAAGCAAACAAAGGCACCTCTAAGAAAGAAAATTATAGACCAATATCCCTGATGAACACCAATTCAAAGATCCTCAACAAAATATTAGCAAATAGGATCCAACAACTCATCAAAAAGATCATACACCATGACCAAGTGGGATTCATTCCAGGGATGCAAGGATGGTTTAATATTCGGAAATCAATCAACATAATCCATCACATCAACAAAAGTAAAGATAAAAACCATATGATCATATCAATAGATGCAGAAAAAGCATTTGACACAATCCAACATCCGTTCATGATGAAAACCCTCACCAAAATGGCTTTTGCAGGAACTTTTCCTCAAGATAGTCAAAACCATCTACCACAAGCCTACGGCAAGCATTATCCTCAATGGGGAAAAACTAACGGCCTTTCCTCTAAGATCGGGCACAAGACATGGATGCCCACTCTCACCACTTCTCTTCAATATAGTACTGGAAGTACTTGCAATAGCTGTTAGACAAGAAAAAGAGATTAAGGGCATCCAGATGGGAAAGGAAGAAATCAAACTCACTATTTGCAGACGATATGATACTATAACTAGAGAAGCCTAAAGCCTCTACTAAGAAACTCTTAGAAACAATAGACTTAGACAGTAAAGTTGCGGGCTATAAAATCAATACCCCCAAATCCATGGCCTTCCTATACGTAAACAATGAGACAGAGGAAAGGGAAATGCAAAAAGCAATCCCTTTCACAATTGTGCCCCAGAAACTCAAGTAACTCAGAATCAGCTTAATCAAGGAAGTAAAAGACCTCTACAAAGAAAACTATAAAACACTACTCCATGAAATAAAAGAGGACATGAGGAAATGGAAACATATACCCTGCTCATGGATAGGGAGAATCAATATTGTCAAAATGGCAATACTCCCCAAAGCATTATACAGATTCAACACGATCCCTATAAGGATACCTGTGGAGAGCCTCCACAGGACCGTGCTTCGTAAACAACACCTGTTTCTTGTTAATTGCATCGTGCTTCAAAAATAACTCCTAATAAGGAAACAGGATGTCCTGTCACGCCCACAAGGTGTAACTAGCCTATCAGCTGCAGACACTTGGGCATAAACAAGCAGCGAGAGGTATATAAGGAGGGAAGCTGCCTAGCTAGTGGGTTCCCTCCTGGCTCCTCCTCGTTCGTCCCTTGTTCCTGCTACTCGTTTTTGCTCCTCGTTTCTCCTCTTTTCCGTTTGCATGAGAAGGTCTCTGAATAAATCGCTGTAAGAAGAATCTCCGGGTTGCGTGTTATTTTACAGCTGGCGTCCCTAGGTGGGCCAGAACTACCAACTAAAGGTAAGAATAAGCGTTCGGTGCACCCCACTCTAGAAAGTGAGCGGGAGATCAGGATTTTTTTTTAGTGTGCTGCAGATTAAAATCCTAGCAGCAATCCCCCACTAAGATGGGACAGAATCTGGGCTTTCTCAAAATCTTTAATATTTTCTCGAGCCGGACTGAAGAGGGCAAGTCATTTATGAATTTGATTCAGTCTCTCTCCCGCAGAATAGGAGACCTGGAACTCTACATTTCCAGAGACCAACTCCGGGCCTGCCTTAAAGTAGTTTATGAGGTTCCCAGATGAAGGAACTCTAGAAAGCAAGATTTGGAGACAAGTTAGGAAAAATGTCTATAAGGCATCTAAGAAAGGGATTGAGATCCCCGTGGAATTCTGGACTACATGGGAGATTGTTAATTCTATTCTCCTATTTTTGAATAGTGCAATTGATGTGGAGAACATTAGGAATAATACGGCCTCAGCTCCTCCCACACCTAAGTCTCGAAAGGGTTTTCATAGGAAAAATACTTCTGAGGCTGGTGAATATAGCTCTACTTCCAGTGTATTAGATGGAAGTGATGCGGGTTATGAGTCTGCTATCACTTACTCAGATTCTGAGTCCGAGAGTGACTCAGCTAAGCGGCCTCCAGGCCACTTGGGACATGCTCCCAATTGCCCAGTCCAGGCAGAGAAGAAGCAGCATCCATCTTGTCGCAGGTTAAGGATGGATTCTCTCAGTCGTTTCAAACAGGCCTATGTCTCGTACGGGCCTACATCTCCGTACTGTAGGGAGTATCTTGCATACTGGAGTAAAAAATCCTACTGGGTGCCTCAAGATTTTCACATGGTTGCTAAGACATGCTTAAGCCGTTCTCAGTACTTGGAATGGAGAATGTGGCTCTATAATGAGGCCAAGGCAAAGCTTCAAGGCCTAGGTCATGCTGGACAAAACTTTTCAGGTATTGAGTTGACTTGTGAGATGTTAACTGGTGAAGGGAAATGGCGCGACCCAGAACGGCAAGTCACCTTGCCTCATGCTGTTCTTGCTCATGTCCGTGAAATAGCCCTGCGTGCATGGGAGAAGGTTGATGCAGAAGCAGAATTTAAGGGAAGTTTTACGAAGATTTTCCAGAGAGCCTCAGAACCTTATGTAGATTTCATAGGAAGGTTGATGAAAGCCATTGAAATGCAAGTTAAAGATAAGGCAACTCAGGAGCTGTTGACTAAACTATTGGCCTTTGAAAATGCTAATGAGGATTGCCAGGCCATTCTGGGCCCTATTAAGGAGAAGGAAGACATATTCGGGTATTTGGAAGCATGCAGGAATGTTGGATCTGCTAAACATAAGGTACGGGTCTATGCCTTACAGAGACAAGCTCAGAAAAGATGTTTTAATTGTGGAAAACCAGGCCACTTTCGTAGAGATTGCAAAGCACCCCCAAGCAGTGCTATGAGAGCACGTCCTGGGCCCTGTCCCAGGTGTAAGAAGGGAAACCACTGGGCCAGAGACTGCAGAGCCAGACTTGCACCTCCCGGGCCCTGTCCCCGGTGTAAGAGGGGAAATCATTGGGCCAGAGGTTGTCACTTTAATTTTGATGTAGTGGGTGACCCCAACTCGGGACACCTGCAAGGGGACCAGCCCTAGGCCCCACAAAATCAGGAGATGTTCCCAGTTTCAGCCCCTTTCCCCAGTGTGGAGTTTCAGAGCTCCAATCAGTATAATTGCTGCAGCCAGGGACGGCGGGAAGCGCAGCCAATTTCTGTAGATACAGTTACTACAACCCCTTTTCAGTATAGAACCCTGTGGCTTTAAGCCCACCACCTCTACGTTTTCAGTGGACATATGGAATGTTAAATCAAGTACAAAAAGGAGTTTTTTCTCAATTGAATGTAGCAGGAAAACTCCTCATTCGAGGAAAAGGCTATGCTTTTGTCTCAACAGATGATAACCCAACTAAGATACTTTGGATCCCTTTAAGTCTTATCAGAAGTAGAATTCAACCACCTGATTTGGATCTCAGACCTCCAGTAGACCAAGATGTGCAAACTGGTGCTCGTGCTCAGCCTGCCTCCTGTGATGATATGAGCTGAAGAAGCAGCTTCCTGGGCCATTGCTACAACATGGCCTGCTTTGACGCCTGTGCATAGATTATCCCCTTCTTTACCCATCTTGATAAGACCAGAGTAGAAGTCCCCTCCATTTTATCAAAGAGTGGGCAGGGGTGGGAGCAGTACTGTCCTTGTTGCTTCTCGCTGCTTTGGTTTTTGCCTGGTGTCTATATAAAATGCAGCAAGAACAACTACTTACAAGGCGTGTTATTTACAGGCATTTGCGGCCCTGGAAGCACAGCAATCCACGCAGCTTTGGCTTGCAACTATGAAACAATAATCTCGCTTGGAACAATCAGGTCTAGCTGGATGTAGCAAAAGTATTATGCAGCTGAGAGCCCTTAACTGCAGGGGACCTCCTGTAGTTGAGGAGTTTGAAAGGGTGCATTATATCCCACCTGACTCTTGGACCAACCTAAGACAGGGACCTACAAGCGAGAAGGCTCCCAATGACGGGTAAGGCCAAAGGGGCCGAGGTCGCTACGCAGACTTGCTGTTCTAAAACAAAAAGGGGGAACTGTGGAGAGCCTCCACAGGACCGTGCTTTGTAAACACGTTTCTTGTTAATTGCACCGTGCTTCGAAAATAACTCCTAATAAGGAAACAGGATGTCCTGTCACGCCCACAAGGTGTAACTAGCCTATCAGCTGCAGACACTTGGGCATAAACAAGCAGCGAGAGGTATATAAGGAGGGAAGCTGCCTAGCTAGTGGGTTCCCTCCTGGCTCCTCCTCGTTCGTCCCTTGTTCCTGCTACTCGTTTTTGCTCCTCGTTTCTCCTCTTTTCCGTTTGCATGAGAAGGTCTCTGAATAAATCGCTGCAAGAAGAATCTCTGGGTTGCGTGTTATTTTACAGATACCCATGACATTCTTCAAAGAAACAGATAAAAGAATCCTAAAATTCATATGGAACAACAAATGCCCACGAATAGCTAAAACAATTCTTGGGAAAAAGACGATGGGAGGCATCACCCTCCCCAACCTTAAACTTTATTACAAAGCGGTAACAATTAAAACAGCATGGTACTGGAACAAAGGCAGAGCCTCAAACCAATGGAACAGGGTGGAATATCCCTACACAGAACTCCAAAGGTATGATCATGTAATCTTTGATAAGAGAGCAAGAAATGTGAAGTGGAGCAAGGAAAGCCTCTTTAACAAATGGTGCTGGCACAACTGGACAACCACATGCAAAAGAATGGGCTTAGACCTCGACCTGACACCATGCACAAAAGTCTGATCAAAATGGATTAAAGACCTCAACATCAGACCACAAACCATAAGGTACATTGAGAACAAGGTAGGTAAAACCCTCCACGATATTGAAGATAAAGGTATCTTCAAAGATGACATGAAATTGGCCAACCAAGTGGAAACAGAAATAAACAAATGGGACTACATTAAACTAAAAAGCTTCTGCATCACAAAATATACAGTGACCAGAATACAAAGACAATCTACATAATGGGAAAGGATATTCACCCAATATCCATCAGGTAAGGGGTTGATATCAAGGGTATATAAGGCACTAGTTGAACTCTACAAGAAGAAAACATCCAATCCCATCAGAAATGAACAGAAACTTTCCCAAGGAAGAGATACGAATGGCCAAAAGGCACATGAAAAAGTGCTCTGCATCACTAATCATCAGGGAGATGCAGATCAAAACAACCATGATATGCTGAGTGAAATGAGTCAGAAAGAGAGAGACAGACATAGAAAGATTGCACTCATCTATGGTATATAGAATAACAGAGTGGGAGACTAACACCCAAGAACTGTAGAAATAAGTACCAGGAGGTTGACTCCATGGCTTCGAGGCTGGCCTCACGTTCCGGGGAAAGGGCAACTCAGAGAAGCGATCACCAACTACATTGTAGTCGAAGGCCATGTGGGGGAAGGGAGTTGCGGGCTGAATGAGGGCTAGAGACTGAGCACAGCGGCCACTCAACACCTTTATTGCAAACCACAACAGCTAATTAGAGAGAGAGAACAGAAGGGAATGCCTTGCCACAGTGGCAGGGTGGGGTGGGGGGAGATGGGATTGGGGAGGATGGGAGGGAGGCTGGGTTTACTGGTGGTGGAGAATGGGCACTGGTGAAGGCATGGGTTCCCGAACTTTGTATGAGGGAAATATAAGCACAAAAGTGTATAAATCTGTAACTGTACCCTCACGGTGATTCTCTAATTAAATATAAATAAATTTAAAAAAAAAACAACCATGAGATACCACCTCACACCACAGAGTCTAGCACACATCCAAAAGAACAAAAGCAACCACTGTCGGTGAGGATGTGGTGAGAAAGGGACACTTCTACACTGCTGGTGGGAATGCCAACTGGTTCAGCCCTTCAAAAAACAATATGGACGCTTCTCAAAAAATTAGAAATTGAGCTGCCATTTGACACAGCAATACCACTGCTGGGAATATATCCCAGAGAAGCAAAAAAGTATAGTTGAAATGACATCTGCGCTTATATGTTTATTGCAGCACTGTTTACAATAGCCAGAATCTGGAAAAAACCCAAGTGCCCTAGAACAGATGACTGGTTGAAGAAACTTTGGTACATCTATACAATGGAATACTATGCAACTGTTAGAAAAAATGAAGTCATGAACTTTGCACTAAGTGGATCAACATGGAAAGTATCATGCTAAGTGAAATGAGTCAGAAAGAGAGAGACAGACATAGAAAGATTGCACTCATCTGTGGAATATAAAATAACAGAATAGGAGACTAACACCCAAGGATAGTAGAAATAAGTACCACGGCTTGGAAGTTGACCTCGCACTCTGGGAAAAGGCAGCTCAGATAGAGAAGGGAACACCAAGTAAAATGTGATTGGAGGCCACAAGGGGGAAGGGTGATGCGTGCTGAAAGTAGACTAGAGACTGAACACAATGGCCACTCAACACCCCTATTGCAAACCACAACACCCAATTGGAGAGAGAACAAAAGGGAATACCCTGCCACAGAAACTTGGGAACGTTTGTTTATTCACAGAGGCAGGGTGGGGTGGGGGGAGATGGGATTGGGGGGTGGGAGGGATGCTGGGTTTATTGGTGGTGGAGAATGGGCACTGGTGAAGGGATGGGTTCTCGAACATTGTATGAGGGAAACACAAGCACGAAAATGTGTAAATCTGTAACTATACCCTCATGGTGATTCACTAATTTAAAAATAAATTAATTTAAAAAAAGCTGCACAGTAGTGTCACTAATAAAGGATTCGGTAAATGAAATAAAAAAACTCAACAGTAAAATGGCTACAGCCGAAGACAGAATCAGTGAGACTGAAGATGAGCTGCAGAAAGCTTACAGGCAACAACAAATGGGAAAAGACCTCAAAATAGCTTTAGGGAAAATCAGAGACCTAGGGGATGAATCCAAGAGCGACAACATAAGAATCACCGGAATACCAGAAGCAACCCCAATGGAGCAACCCCGTGAAAAAGTCACAGTTAAAGATATCATTGCTGAAATGTTCTCAGAGCTGGAGAATGCAGGCATCCAGATCCAAGGAGCTCAAAGGGTGCCAGCTAAAAGAGACCCTAATAAAAAGACATATCATAATCAGAATGACGAATACCACAGATAGAGACACAATATCACAAGCATCAAGGTCAAAAAAGAAAATTGCATACAAATGAGAGCCCCTTAGATTTACAGAGGACTTATCAGAGAAGACCATCCAAGCCCATAGACAATGGTGGCATATAGTGAAAAAAACTCAACGAAGTGAACCCCTCACCAAGAATACTTTATCCAGATAAACTCTCACTCAAACTTGAAGGAACGATACACTATTTCATGGATAAACTACAACTCAGGAACTTCAAAGACTCAAACCCAAACTTAAAAGGACTAAAGGGGCTACTGTAAGACAATAAAAATCCCTGCAAGCACAAAAAACCTCTACAGAAAGTTGGCACAAAACCCCATGACAATAATTTCTTTCAATATCAATGGTCTAAACACACCAATTAAGAGACACAGAATGGCAAAATTGATTCAGAAACTGAACCCAACATTTTGCTGCCTACAAGAAATACATCTTAACAGTCAGAGCAAACACAGACTCAAAGTCTAAGAAAGGAAAACAATCCTGCAAGCAAACAAATCCCTCAAAGGAGCCGGGGTGGCTATACTAGTATCTGAGAACATAGATTTCAGGTTGAAAAATATTAGGAGGGACAGTAAAGGCCGTTTTTCAACAATAAAGGGATATGCACAGCAGGAAGGAGTCACACTCCTAAACATATACACACCCAATTAGGTACCAGCTAAATACTTAAAACAATTTCTAATAGACTTGAAGGAAGACATTATTAGTATTACAATAGTAGTCATAGACTTCAACACCGCCTTATCAACTCTGGATAGATCAACAAGATTAAAAGTCAGCAAGAAAACACTGGCTTTGAAGGAAGAAATAGAGGGCTAATAGATCTGTATTAGCCCCCAAAAGCATACACATTCTTTTCCAGTGCACAGGGAACATTTTCCAAAATAGACCACGTTCTGGGTAAAAAAGCATACCACATGACTTCATATCTCTTCATTCTCAGCAATGGAAAACTATCAAATGCTTCCTTTCCAGCATATCTGATTTTGGGGGTGGGAGGAGGAATCTCCAAACAATAATAGTGAGTTTTTTGTTGAAATATTGAATGTAATCAAAGTAAAGAGAAAGTAAAGTGAAATTTATCAGCTACACAAGCGGGGTGGGGGGCTAGGGGGGAGGTTCACTGTGGTTCTTGGTGGTAGAATATGTGCACTGGTGAAGGGATGGGTGTTCGAGCATTGTGTAACTGAGACTTAAGCCTGAAAGCTTTGTATATATTTCCCTCTATTATTTTATGGAAAGTGGGTAGAGAGTGTCTTCTGATGTGTTGCATGGTCCTGAATCAGCCATGCAGTTCAGGAATATGTTCACTCGTGTGAGGCTCCGCCCAAGAGTGTGGAAAGAGACCTGGAGTGTAGCAACAGTTGTGTAGTGGAGGTCAGCTGTCGGAACTGGGTCCCTCGGGGTGGGGAGGGATCTTCACCCGCCCTCCTCTGGGGCACCCTGAGTGGAAATAGTCTCTGACGCAGAGTCCATTGGCATGGTTATAGGGTCCTCATTTTATGCTCCCTTCCAGGAGAAGCAGCCTTGAGTTCTGGAGGGTGGCCAATGAGGAGATTATCTCGTGCTGGCAGGAGGTGGCTTATGGGTGTGACCCCTGGGTGACTGGAGACCGGGGGAATCGATTTCTGCTCCCGGGTCCCTTTGAGCTCAGAGTCCAAGATCACAAAGTTCCACATTACCCGGGTTCCATGGGAACACACATATATATACATAAGATTTTTCCAAGTTTTCAACTCAGGGATGATTTCTGGCCTGCCTGCTCTAACTGAAGATGTAAGCAACTGTCACATTTCAAAGATCTTTACTACCATACTCTAAAGTCAGACATTTTGGGGTGTTAGTGGTAGAGGAGGAGAGTTGGGTGACACCTGGAAATGCTCAGGGGTTATTCTTGGCTCTGCACTTAGGGATCACTCCTGATGGTGCTTGGGGGGTTATATGGGATGCCAGAAATTGAACACATCTTGGCCACATGTAAGGCCACATGTACCCCACATGTAAGGCTACATGTAAGGAGGCCAAAAGGTGCATGAAGAAAAGCTCTTCTTCACATCAGGGAGATTCAGATCAAGACAACAATGAGATATCATCTCACACCACAGAGACTGGCACATATCCAAAAGAACAATTGCAACCGGTTTTGGCATGGATGTGAGGACAAGGTTGCTCTCTTTCACTGCTGGTGGGAATGCCGACTGGTCTGCCCTTTTGGAAAACAGTATGGACAATTCTCAAAAATCTAGAAATTGAGCTCCCATTTGACCCAGCAATACCACTTCTGGGAATATATTCCAGAGATGCAAAAAGGTATAGTAGAAAGAGCATCTGTACTTGTATGGTCATTTCAGCACTAGTTACAATAGCCAGAATCTGGAAAAAACCCGAGTGCCTAAGAACAGATAACTGGTTAAAGAAACTTTGGTACATCTACACAATGGAATACTATGCATATGTTAGAAAAGATAAAGTCAGGGTCTGGAACAATAGAACAGCGTGTAGGGCATTTGCCTTGCACGAAGCGGACCCAGGTTCGATTCCCAGCATCCCATATGGTCCCCTGAGAACCGCCAGGGGTAATTCCTGAGTGCAGAGCCAGGAGTAACCCCTGTGCATCGCCGGGTGTGACCCAAAAAGAAAAAAAAAAGAAAGAAAGGAAAAGATGAAATCATGAAATTTGCTTATAAGTGGATCAACATGGAGAATATCATGTTAAATGAGTTAGAAAGAGAGGGACACTCAACCTGGAGTTTCTTTAGTGACGTAGCCTGTAGGTGGTCCTGGGAGGGGTGACGTTCCTGGCGCACCTTCTGCCCAGAGATGAACCGGAGCCGTGGCACGAGGAGCAGACCCTCCGCGCCTAAAAGACTGTGATCCTGAGGTCTCCTAACCCATTTTGGCACCAGAGCGGATTCTTGCAGCCATGCATTTTGACTGTGAACTGAGCTAAAATATTAGAAACCCAAAACCGCGCTATTGCGGCCGCGCGGACTCAAAGTCTTCACTCTCAGCAATGAAGAGAAATTATTAGATGATGCCCATTCAGCAGGCCTGATTGTTGGGGAAAATTTCCAATCAATAATAGTGAGTTCTGTATGGAAATATGGAATGTACTCAAAGTATATAGAGAATAATGGGAATATCATTAGCTACTTAGATGGAGGGTGGGGTGGGAGGGGGGTGTATTGGGGTTCTTTGTGGTGGAACAGGTGCACTGGTGAAGGGATGGGGTTTTAATCAGTATTTGACTGTGACTTCAACCTGAAAGCTTTGTATTTTTTTTCTTTCTTTTTTTCACGGTGATTCAATAAAATATTTCTTAAAAAAAAACTCAAAAAAAAAAGAAAGAGAGGGACAGACATGAAAAGATTGCACTCATTTGTGGAATATAAAGTAACAGAATGGGAGACTAATACCCAAGGGTAAGAGAGATAAGTACCAGGAGGATTGCTCCATGGCTTGAAAGCCAGTCTCACATGCTGGGGGAAAAGGCAGCTCAGATAGAGAAGGGATCACCAAGTAAAGGATGCTTGAAGAGCCCACTCGGGATGGGAGATGTGTACTGAAAGTAGACTCTAGACCCAACATAATAGTCACTTAATACCCGTATTAAGTGACTATTAACCCCCAACCATAACACCCAAAACCGCAGACCATAACACCCAAAAAAAGGACAGACAGAGACAGAGACAGCACAAAAGGGAATGCATCTGCCATAGAAGTGGGGCCTGGGTGGGGGTGTTGGATGGGGTGATGGGAGGGATACTGAAATCATTGGTGGTGGAGAATGGGCACTGGAAGAGGGATGGGAACTCAATCATTGTATGACAAACATAAGCACGAAAGTTTGTAAGTCTGTAACTATACATCGCGGTGATGCATTAAAAAATTAATTAATTTAAAATCAGTGACTATTGCTGGTCTACATTGAAACAATGCTCTTGGCTTGGTGCTGGGAGCACGCTTTTATCTGGCTGGGTTCCTCTGCCGATTCCTTCATGCATGAGGCTAGTTCGAGTGTGTGGAGAGTGGCCATGAGCATGGCTGTGGCTGGATTCTGGAGGTTTTCAGCTGCTGGGACTCTGCTTTGTGGTAGGGAAGGAAACTCAACCTGTCCCCTCTGAAGCACCCCCCCCCTCAGTGAAGACAGCAGGAGGCATGAAGGAACCAACAGAGGAACCCAGGTATGTAAGACCCATGGCTGATATCTGCAAACCTTCTCAGATCGGAACTGGGCATTCTCCACCTAGATCCTCCATTTTCCAGTAGCTTGGCAGTCACACCCACAAACTGCTCCTGGTGGCGCCATGCAATCTCATCAATGGCCAAGATACAGAAACTATAAAACAAAAACAAAGCTCCCGGAAGAGAGTGATGCAGAATCTCCCATGGCAGAGCCTGGCAAGCTACCTGTGGTGTATTCGTTATGCCAAAAACAGTAACAATAATGGGCCTCATTCCCCTGATTCTGAACACGACAGGGACGAATGAAGACGTTACTGGCACCCGCTTGAGCAAATCGATGAGCAACGGGACAACAGTGATACAGTGATACAGTGATAATTGCATTATATATAATGCAAACTTGAAATATATTTAATAATAATCTATCAAATCATAGAAATAGATTATAAAGAAAACTCCCCCAAAATGGTTCTTTATTGTAATAATTCTACCATCCAAATGCCAGATACTAATAAGAAATGACCAGTAAACAGGGGAGCAAGTAATAATGAGGTTATATAGAAATTCTGCATGCTTTATGAACAATTTTTCTTTAAACAAACAACTGTTCTACAAAGTAGAATGAAGTAAAGCTTAAAAAGTCAATTATGAGGACAAAAATGTAATTAGAGTAATATTTTATTATCTATGAAATTATGTAAAATTAATTATATTTTGCTTTGTGGGTAACACCTGGCAATGCACAGGGGTTATTCCTGGCTCATACACTCAAGAATTATTCCTGGAAGTGCTCGGGGGACCATATGAGATGCTGGGAATCGAACCTGGGTCGGCCGCATGCAAGGCAAATGCCCTACCCGCTGTTCTATTGCTCCAGCCCCAATGTAAAATTAAATTTTAAAACGAAATAAACAAAATATAATAAGGAAGTCAATGGATTTAATTATTATAAATTGGTAAGAGTTATGTGGGATAAGTATAACAGATACAAACTTAATTTCTAATATTTTAGTGTTCTTAATAAACAATGATGGATGCAGCCAGGGTTAGTACAGAAGCTAGAATGTTTGGCTTGCGTGAGACCAACCCAAATTCAATCCCCAGCATCCCATATGGTTCCCCAAGAACCAATAGGAGTAATTCCTAATTGCAGAGCCAGGAGCTCCTGAGCATCACTGGGTGTGCACCCTCCTAAAGAAACCCATAACAAATAGATAAATAACAACAAGGGAAAGACAAACAGTGCAAAGGAGTCATGGACTAAACACAATCAAACACGGAGGTGGAAGATCACTGACATTGGTGATGGGAGTGGTGAAGTAGCACTGCAAGTATTAAACAATATGGAAGCTGTTGTTCTAAACATTGTTATCAAAACAACCCAGGCACTTAAAAATCATAATATTAAAGGGAAGTTGACACTGGTGGTAGGTTTGTTGCTGGAATATTGTCTGTCTAAATGCAATTATGAATAACTTTGTAATTCATGGAGCCTTAAATATAAACATTTTAAAATCAAAATATTAAAAATGTTCAAAGCACTTAATAAGAAAAATGCATGTAAAAAACCTCACTCATTAATAAAATTAAAATGTAACAGCAGATTAAACTTTATAATTTGTAACATTTGAATAGATACCTGTGATACCTGTAAGATCTGTAATAATCAACAAAAATTAATCACCTGACAATCATATATATTTTGGTGGATATGTAGATTGGAAGCTGTCTTCAGAAGATATTGCTTTTCAACATTATCATAAAATAGCACATAACCTTTGGGTTTCGCTGGTAGTGACACTTTTCATTTATGTATTCATAGGCATGTTCACATCATATTGACAAAGATGTTGGTGGAGCATTAACTAAAGATTGTATACCACTTGAGATTTCTACTATTTAACAAGTAACTTTTGCTGAAATTTTATAATCTAATGTGCCATTTGTCATCTCTTACTTTTCATTTGTGTTTATAAATAAACATATTTATTTCTGTTTTTCATAGATCCTCTTCTAAGTGCAAATTCTTATCATTTGTCTAAACTCCACCAGTCTATTCCATCCCTTTAATCTGATGCCCTCATTACATAAATTTCAAAATAAGTCCTGGATTACTTTCTCACATTCTGATGTAAGTTAAATTATGATTCATTCACATAAATATTGGTATCTCAAGGGAAAATGGTATGTCTTTTCTATATTAGTTACTTTTCCCTTGAGTCTAAGAGAAATGTTGGTATATAATAAAAAATTTAAATTTGCTTATTAAAGATAATTAATTTTCCCATTCTCAATATATATCATACATGTGATTTCTCAACATAAGATTTAAACAGTATCCTCATTATATGACCGCTTTTTTAAAATATTTTTTTATTAATGAGTCACCGTGAGGGTACAGTTACAGAGTTTTGTGCTTGTGTTACAGTCATACAATACTCGAGTACCCATCCCTCCACCAGTGCCCATTCTCCTCCACCAATGGCCCCAGGATCCCTCCCAGCTCCCCATCCTGTGCTCCCCCACCCCACCCTAACCCTGTAAAAGGGCATTCCCTTTTGTTCTCTTTCTCCTTTTGGGTGTTGTGGTTTGCAATGGAGGTATTGGGTGGCTATTGTGTTCAATCTATAGTCTGCTTTCAACCCGCCTCTCCCAACCTATATGACTGCTTATTAAATCTAGGATAAAACGATCAGGACGTTATTTATCTTGTTTATTCTCCCCTATTTTTGCATGATTGATATTACCAAGGAATAAGATAGGTTCATACCTGAGCTTGGAATAATCAACTGAAGAAGAATCATGATATAAAAGAAGACGATTAAAGATAGTTCTGTAATTTTCATTATGCCTGTAATAAGAAGTAAGACATGTTAGGAAAAGTGATAGAATACACGTTTTGTAGTTGCACAAATCACATAGTTCCATATATTTTTAATGTGTACTGTACTCTGGAATAATTTGAAAATATTCCCAATTATATTTTAATATAAAAAACAATGTATAATTTTAGCATGCACATTTCCCATGTAATATTTGGCAAACTATAATATTTACTAGGAAATATGGCAATCCTACTCCACAGACTTCCTCATAAAATGTTCAAGATCCACCACTGAAGAATCGCTTCCTTCCTAGTTAGATGTCACCTGTTTTCTGGTTTTGACATGCTGTCAGGTGTGCTCTTTCCCTAAAGAAAGTGTGCCACCCATGCCGCCTGGGGAATGGGTTCCATTCACCAAAGCCCCTCAAGGTTTATGCTCATCCAGTTTGTTACAACGAATAGAGAAGGAAAGAAAAGAAGGAGGAAGGAAGGAAGGAAGGAGGAAGGAAGGAAGGAAGGAAGGAAGGAAGGAAGGAAGGAAGGAAGGAAGGAAGGAAGGAAGGAAGGAAGGAAGGAAATGGGAAGAAAGAAAGAAAGAAAGAAAGAAAGAAGAAAGAAAGAAAGAAAGAAAGAAAGAAAGAAAGAAAGAAAGAAAGAAAGAAAGAAAGAAAGAAAGAGGAAGGAAGGAAGGAAGGAAGGAAGGAAGGAAGGAAGGAAGGAAGGAAGGAAGGAAGGAAGGAAGGAAGGAAGGGAAGGAAGAAAGAAAGAAAAGAAAGAAAGAAAGAAAGAAAGAAAGAAAGAAAGAAAGAAAGAAAGAAAGAAAGAAAGAAAGAAAGAAAGAAAGAAAGAAAGAAAGAAAGAAAGAAAGAAAGAAAGAAAGAAAGAAAGAAAGAAAGAAAGAAAGAAAGAAAGAAAGAAAAGAAAGAAAGAAAGAAAGAAAGAAAGAAAGAGAACGGAAGAAAGAAAGAAAGAAAGAAAGAAAGAAAGAAAGAAAGAAAGAAAGAAAGAAAGAAAGAAAGAAAGAAAGAAAGAAAGAAAGAAAGAAAGAAAGAAGAAGGAAGGAAGGAAGAAAGAGGAAGGAAGAAGGAAGGAAAAAAGAAAGGAAGGAAGGAAAGAAAGGAAAGGAAAGGAAGGAAGGAAGAAAAGAAAGAAAGAAAGAAAGAAAGAAAGAAAGAAAGAAAGAAAGAAAGAAAGAAAGAAAGAAAGAAAGAAAGAAAGAGAGAAAGAAAGAAAGAAAGAGAGAGAAAGAAAGGAAGGATGAAAGGAAGAAAGGAGGGAGGAAGGGAAGGAAGAAGGAAGGGAGAGAGGAAGGGAGAGGCAAGGAAGGAAAGAAAGAAAGATAAAGGGGGAGAAAGAGAGAGAGAAAAAGGAGAAAGAAGGAAGGAAGGAAGGAAAAAAAGGAAAGGAAGAAAAGAAAGAAGAAAGAAAGAAAGAAAGAAAGAAAGAAAGAAAGAAAGAAAGAAAGAAAGAAAGAAAGAAAGAAAGAAAGAAAGAAGAAAGAAAGAAAGAAAGAAAGAAAGGAAGGAAGGAAGGTAGGAAGGAAGGAAGGAAGGAAGGAAGGAAAAAAGGAAAGGAAGAAAAGGAAGGAAGGAAGGAAGGAAGGAAGGAAGGGAAGGAAGAAAGAGAAAGAAAGAAAGAAAGAAAGAAAGAAGAAAGAAAGAAAGAAAGAAAGAAAGAAAGAAGAAAGAAAGAAAGAAAGAAAGAAAGAAAGAAAGAAAGGAAGAAAGAAAGGAAGGAAGAAAGGATGAAAGGAAGAAAAGAAGGAGGAAGGGAAGGAAGAAGGAAGGGAGAGAGGAAGGGAGAGGCAAGGAAGGAAAGAAACAAAGATAAAGGGGGAGAAAGAGAGAGAAAAAGGAGAAAGACAGAAGAAAGGAAGGAAGGAAGGAAGGAAGGAAGGAAGGAAGGAAGGAAGGAAGGAAGGAAGGAAGGAAGGAAGGAAGGAAGGAAGGAAGGAAGAAAAAGAAAGTGTTGGATATCATTGGTTTGTCCTTTCCCCCTTGCCACTAGGAGCTTAGGTTTATCAGTCACACCCATCAAAGTGCTCCCGAGTCACTCCCATTCCTTTGTTTATCTGTAACCAATTCTACCAGTTTATCTGCTCTTCCCTTAATCAAACTCTGTTAATTGGTAAGGTCAGAACTTCCTAGGACACTGAATATTATAACATTGCCTTTCTCTCCTCTTTATGCCTTTTGAATAATTTACTTTAAAGCTATGTCTTTTTTGTATAGACACAAGAAGACAATATTATGTTTTTATAACTTAAGACTTAATTGGCCTCGATATTCCCTCCTGGGCATCTGCTTTCTCCACTTAAGCCTCAGTTGCCCTCAGTTCCTAGCACCCCCAAAGTAGGGTCCCCGACGTGGGACGGGAAGGATCCAGGGCAAGCGGTGAGTTATGTGCTACCCTGGCATCGAGATGGGCCTGGCCAAAGTGCCTAATTCTTAACTATAAGTTAAGAGCTTGATCATAGACAAATGCTGTCATGATCCAATAGTAATTATGAGACTGGGACCCTGCCAGGGATAGGAAAGACTGATCTGGCCTGAGCACTGTAGTCTGAGATTGAGATGGCCCCAGGAGAGCAATTCTATAAGCTTTAATGCATCTCTTATTGTGTCCATACAAAATAATTAATATTATGAATTCTTATATGTTTGCTGGCTGAGGAGAAGAGAAACACATTCATGGGACTCTGCCCTTGGGTGGATCCTCCTGCTGATAGAGAATTAAGTCCTAGGAGAAGCATCCCCTGAGGGAAAAGAACCTTACCCTATTGTTGACCACACCTAGGTGTATGCCCCAACCCCCTCATGCTGTGGAGATTTAACTAGGCTGTAAGAGTGGGTTGGGGGCCAGAGCCAGATCCACCGGGGCCAGATCCATGGGAGCCAGATCCACGGGGGCCAGATCCACAGGGGCCAGATCCACAGATCGAGAGAGACCGAGAGCCGGGAGAGAGGCAGAGAGAGAGAGAATGAAGTAGGATGGGGAGAAAGAAGCAGGAGGAGAATCAGAGGAGAATGGAGATGGACATGAAATAAACCGATCGAGCAACCAGTTTGGCCTTCTTCCTTCCTTCGCCTGCCTCGCTCGCCTGCGCGCCTTTTCTTTTTCTTTTTATTTTTATACAAGAAAGGATGAAAGGAGAAAGGAGGGAGGAAGGGAAGGAAGAAGGAAGGGAGAGAGGAAGGGACAGGCAAGGAAGGAAAGAAAGAAAGATAAAGGGGGAGAAAGAGAGAGAGAAAAGGAGAAAGACGGAAGGAAGGAAGGAAGGAAGGAAGGAGGAAGGAAGGAAGGAAGGAAGGAAGGAAGGAAGGAAGGAAGGAAGGAAGGAAGGAAGGAAGGAAGGAAGGAAGGAAGGATGGAAGGAAGGGAGGGAGGAAAGAAGGGAGGGAAGGAGGAAAGGAGGGAAGGAAGGATGGAAGGGAGGAAGGGAGGAAAGAAGGGAGAGAAGGAGGAAAGGAGGGAAGGAAGGTAGGAAGGAAGGAAGGAAGGAAGGAAGGAAGGAAGGAAGGAAGGAAGGAAGGAAGGAAGGAAGGAAGGAAGGGAAGGAGGGAGGAGGGGAAGGGAAGGAGGGAAGGGAAGGAGGGAAGTAAGGAGGGAGGGAATGAAAGAGGGAAGGAAGGAGGGAAAGGAGAAGGGAAGGGAGGAAGGGAAGGGAGGAAGGGAAGGAAGGGAAGGAGGGAAGGAAGGAGGGAGGGAAGGGAGGAAGGGAGGGAGGGAGGGAGGGAGGGAGGGAGGGAGGGAGGAATGAAGGAAGGGAGGGAGGGAGGAAGGGAAGGGAAAGAGGGAAGGGAAGGAGGGAAGGCGGGAAGGAAGGAGGGAGGGAATGAAAGAGGGAAGGAAGGAGGGAAAAGAGAACGGAAGGGAGGAAAGGAAGGGAAGGAGGGAAGGAAGGAGGGGAAAAGAGAAGGGGAGGGAGGAAGGGAAGGGAAGGAGGGAAGGAAGGAGGGAGGGAAGGAAAGAAGGAAGGAAGGAAGGAAGGAAGGAAGGAAGGAAGGAAGGAAGGAAGGAAGGAAGGGAGGAAGGGAGGGAGGGAGGGAGTGAAGGGAAGGAGGGAAGGGAAGGAGGGAAGGCGGGAAGGAAGGAGGGAGGGAATGAAAGAGGGAAGGAGGGAAAAGAGAAGGGAAGGGAGGAAGGGAAGGGAAGGAGGGAAGGAAGGAGGGAGGGAAGGGTGGAAGGAAGGAAGCTGGAATGAAAACCAATATATATATATTGGGCATAGAGATAACAGGTATGTTTATTATAGAAAATGTACTGTAAAAGAAAACCTACAAATTAATTTTCACTCTAAGGAATGCCAATCGAGTACATATGTCTCACAGTACACCTCAAGTTTATAACATAATTGAGCAATGTAATATTGTGTTTAGTGGGTATAGTTTTAGTCTGGAAAGTAAAAAACTTTTATTTCCTGGTGTCCTATAATTTTTAGACTACAGGTAAAACATTTTTTGTTTTAAAAGTCACTCACATCCTTTTGTAAAGTTTATTCTTATGTATCTGATCATATTTTATACTATTTTAAATGAGGTTTTCTTTTAAATTCTTTTCTTTTTAATTGAATCATAGTGAGATACACAGCTGCAAAGATGTTCATTATTGGGTTTCAGTCATATAATGTTTCAACACTCATATCTTCAGTAGTATACATTGCCCATCACCATTGTCCTCAGTTTCCCTCCTCCCCAGCCTGCCTTAATGGCAGACTTGGCAGATACTTTTCTTCTCTCTCTCTTTCTCTCTCTCTCTCTTGATCTTGATCTTGCTGTTTTAAATTCTGTGTCTAATTATTTGTAATTTACATATAAAATTTTAAGATTTTTGTATTCATTGATTTTGTATTCCACTACTTTCCTATATTGTTTTATGATTTCTACAAGTTTTTGCAGAAACTTTTAGGATGTTGTGTGTATAAAATCGTGTCATCTCCCAATAGTGACAATTTAATTTTTTCCCATTTGTATCACTTTAATTTTTTTCTTGCCTGATTTGACAAGGAAATATTGGAAAATAGTGGAGAAAGGGGCCAGAGCAATAGTACAGAGGTTAAGGCACTTGTCTTGCATATGACTGACCAGGGTTCAATCCCCAGCATCCGATATGGTCCCCTGAGCACCACTAGGAGTGATTCCTGTGAGTAGAACAAGCAATAAGTCCTAAGCACAGCTAGGTGTGACACCCAAAAAAGAGAAAAAAGAAAATAGAGGAGGAAGTAGATGTTTTCGCCATTTTGGGCAACCAACCTCCCAGATGATCTCACTTATCTGTGTTATATATTTAAACAAAACATACACAATAATGAATATAGACAAATCTTTAGCCCTGGATAACCAAAACAAGTGGGAAATGAGGTGGATGAAATAAAGAAGAGGACTAGAGGTGACATAGACACAGTAGTAGAAGGTCTTGGAACTTTTGGTGGTGGGGTGCAGAGCTTCCTACTCAATGACCATAAACTTTCACACTGTTATAACCATGCTACCATACCTACAACAATAAACAAAAAAATTATGTTCTAGAGATGTATCGTTGCACGAACATGTCAACATAACCTAATCTTATTGAATATGCACATAGGGGTGGTAAAAATGATAGATTTTATATTATACACATTATAACAAAATTTTAAACAATTTAAATGTTTACACAAAAGGAAAGATGCAAAGAAAGGACTATGACTGTTAACAGAAATCACATTCAACTTGCCATAAAAGTGAAACATATTACAGAAGAAGAGATACACCTCTGAGGAGCATTCTACCACTTACTTGAGCTTGGTGATCCTGGATCAGTTTTGTTTGTCCCCAGAGAATTGGTCCCACCTGAAGTTCTTACAGTGGCAGAATCAAGGGCAACCAGATAAAATATTTTCCAATGCCCTTTCTCACACCTGTCATCTTTTCTGGGACCTGGTTCTGCAGACTGTTCCTTTCCGAGGAGACTGGCTGTCTTAGTCTCTATGCAGGAGTTTGTTCAACTTCAGAAATGCAGCTGGCATCACTGAATAGACATCACAAGTACGAACATGCTTCATCCTGAAAAGAAGCAGCACGAGCTGATATAGTCATTCCTGGTAAATTTTTGCTTAGTAAAGAACTATGATAGAAATATTTGATTACCCCACCTGTACTTAGAGGAGAAAGGAGAGAAGCTATATAAGCACAAATAAAGAGCGGTAAATTCAGATGTGACTTTCAAGGAAGGCTATAGGTGGAGATGGTGCCTGAGAAAAATCATGAAACAAAATGAGCAATTAGACTTGTTAAGAAATGGAGCAGTACCATTTCCAGGTTGGAGGATAGTAACTTGAAAAAACACGAGACAACATGTATAACACATGTGGATGTATAAATCTATGCATGTATATTTGTAGTTATATAATTCTACATATCTCTATATGTATGATATGCCTGTATCTGCACAAATATACAGACCCTAAGACTATACAGATAAATGTAATGAAAACACTGACATTTGTTATATTTACAGAACCAGGTATTCAACATGACTTAGAGCAAAATACTTTAACTAAGAGGTTTATATAATCTTCAAATATGTTTTAGAGGGGTTGAATAGATAGCACAGGAATAAGACTTGCCCACTTGCCTTACTTGTGGCCAACCCCAGTTCAATCTCAAGAACCTCATATAGTCCTCCAATATCCACTAAGAGTAACCCCTAAGTACAGAACCTGGAGTCAGCCCTGAGCACTGCCAGCTATGCCCCAAACAAAACAAAAATGTGTCGATTTGGACCAGGGAGATAACTCAAAAGTGTGTCTCCATGCTTGAGGGCCTGAGTTTGATTCCTGGCATTGAATGTTCCCCTCATCACCACTGGTGATTCTCTGAGAATTTCTGGGGCAACATAGTTGCTTACAGCAAGCCAGACCTACACCATAGGGTCCTGTGTTACTTGGAGTTGCTCATTGATTAATCCATCATTCTTTCTTCTAGCCCCTTATATTAGTTGATATTTCTATTTCTACTTAATTTTGTTGTGTCCAATGGTACTCTGGGACAATGTGGTACTGGGAATTGAACTAGAATATAGCCCATGCCTATCCCTGTGCTTATATGTGTATTTTAAATCCTGAAATTTTATTTATTTATATAAAATACTTTATACATACAAGATCATGTAATCTTTATGCAGAAATAATTTTACTTTTCTGTTGGATTATAGTTCTAATCATTTCAGGTTTCACATTAGTTTGCCATTTCTCCTCTGACCTTTCTTCTGCACAACAAGTTACTTAGGTTTAATGATTAACACCCATCACAATGCTTCCAACCCACTTCCATTTCCTCTGTATTCATCATTAACTTCTTTGAGTTCTGCTTCCCCGTCTGTTAATCACTCACTTCCCCTAAGCAGTGACTTGTAAAGTGACTTGTAGAGTCCAAGTGTTGCTTTTCTTCTTCCCTTATGTTCTTTGCATAGTTTACTTCAGAGCAATGTTCTTTTTTGTATAGACACAGGAAGACAGTTAAGGCTATGCTTTTGTAACTTGGGAGTTAATTGACTCTGAATAATATTTACTCCTGGGCATCTGTTTTCTTGACTTAAGCCTCAATTGCCCTTAGTTCCTAGCACCCCAAAAGCAGGATCCCAACAAGTGACTGGATGGACCCAAGGCAAGCTGTGAGCTACCCTGACATCAAAATGGGCCAGGCCAAGTTAAGCCATAATACTTGACTATAAGTTAAGAGCATGGTCATGGACAAATTCTGTCATGATCCAATGAGTAACAGCTGGATTAGGACCCTGCTCGAGTTAGGAAAGACTAATCTGGCCTGAGTACTGTATTCTGGGATCTATAGTAAGCTGTCCCCAGGAGAGACACCCTACAAGCTTAATGTATCTCTTACTATGTCCATACAAAATGACAAATTTTAACAAGTAGAATTAAGATGACTGTTTCCTTGGTTGTTGTACCAAGGAAAGAAGAAACACACCCCTAGATGGTATTTAGCGCTTGAGGTGCAGGAGATCTTTGTCTTATCTTAGAAGAGCTTCTCCAAAAGGAAGGGCCTTTACGTATCTCGATTGTGCTATCTCACTTATGTGTAATTGCTACCTCCAACCCTTGGGAAGGAGAAATTACTAAGCTGTGGGAGTGGACAGAAGAGGAAGGTTTGGGCAGTCAGTGAGACTGAAAGGAAACGGAGAAAGAATAAATGTCAGTTGATCACCAACCAACCTAGTTCTCGTTTTTTTCCTTCTTTCATCTATCACCTTCCTCATCTGGGGTGGGAAAATGGTCTAATCACCTAATGCACGTGGGGAAAACGAACGCCCTTTTTATTTTGTGATTATACACTTTCCCACTCAGAAATTTTATTTATCTCTTTTTTTTCTTGCTAACCCTTGTAGTACTATGTTAAACAATAGCATCAAGAGTTGATTTCCTTTGGGCCGGAGCAACAGCACAGCAGGTAGGGCGTTTGCCTTGCACACGGCCGGCCCGGGTTCGATTTCCAGCATCCCACATGGTCCCTTGAGCACTGCCAGGAGTGATTCCTGAGTGCAAAGCCAGGAGTAACCCCTGAGCATCACTGGGTGTGACTCAAAAAGAAAAAAAAATGATTTGATTTCCTTAGGGAAAGAGCTTTCCGTTTTTTTCACCATTGAGTATGTTAGCTGTGGGAGTTTTGTATACAATTTTATTATGTTAAAGTAATTTCCTTCTATTGTTCAGTATGTTTTAAATTTTATTGGTGGTGGGGAGAATTGGGTCACACCAGAAGTACTCCTGATTCCATGCTTATGGATCAATCCTGGTGCTGCTAAGGGGACCATATGTGATGCCAGGATCAAACTGCAGTCAGCTATGTTCAAGGCAAATATCAAATGTTTTAACCCCTGTACTATCTCTCCAGTGCTGTTTTTATGCTTTTTTAAAAAATTAAATAATGTAAGGGTCTTGGGTTTTGCCATATATATCTAATGAGAAGATCATGTAATTTTTTTGGTTTTGTTTTTGGATCACACTTTGTTGTGCTCAGGGTCTATCCCTACTTTTTGGAAACAACCAAAGTTTTGGAAACACCCCAAGTGCCTGAGAACAGATGAGTAGTTAATAAACTGTGGTTTCCTATGATAGAAACTCAATCTTAACAGCTTTGTAATATTGCATCTCACTGTGATTCAATTAAAAAAAATTTAGTTACTATATAAATATAGTATGTAAATACACTATATACTATATAAGTATATAAATATACTATATAAATATAAACTATATATACTATACAAATATAAATATAGACACAGAATCTCCTATCCCCACACAGTCTTTCTTCACCAGGGCCCCTTGGAGGGAGGCGGGGTTGAGTTTCCCTCCCCACCCCAAGCAGAGCCCCGGAAGCCAAAAACCTCCGGAACCCAGCCACAGCTATGCTCAGGGCCACTCTCCACACACTCGGATAAGCTTCACGCATGAAGGAACCAGCAGAGGAACCCAGGCATGCAAGACCCAGGACTGAGATCTCCAAGTCTGCTCGAATTGGAACAGGGCCTCTTCCACCCAGACCGCCCATTTTCCAGTAACTTAGCAGTCACACCCTAGGACTGCCCCCAGCACCATGTAATCCCATCAACAGCCAAGATCCAGAGACTATATATTAAAAAAAGCTCCTCGGAAGTGCGTGCACTTCCTCTTATAATCTAGCCCACTGATATGCCTAAAGTAATAATAGTCCTCTTATAGTCAAGCCCACTGATATGTCTAAAGCAGCAAAGTATGTTGGTTTTAATATACTTGCTTGTATTCTCTGATATACATTCTCCATCCCTCTTGAAGAGCTTGGCAAGCTATCGAGAGTATACCACCACACAGAAGAGCCTGGCAAGCTCCCCGTGGCATATTCTATATGCCAAATACAGTAACAATAACAGGTCTCATTCCCCTGACTCTGAAAAAGCCTCCAATCATTGGGAAAGACGAGTAAGGAGAGGGTGCTAAAATCTCAGGGCTGGGACAAATGGAGACATTATTGGTGCCCACTTGAGCAAATTGATGAACAATGGGATGGCAGTGATACAGTGGTATAAATATGTAAAAGCAAACCAAAAAAAGCACTCCAAAGACTATATTCCAATCATTTGTGTATCAATATCCATGCATTTTTACCCTTGGAAGATTATACATGTTTAAAAGTGATAAAATATATATATTTTTTGACAGGAGTACAAACAATCTTATGTTTTTTTTTTTAATTTTTATTGAATCACCATGTGGAAAGTTACAAAGTTCTCAGGTTTATCTCTCTGTTATACAATATTCAAACACTCATCCCTTCACCAGTGCCCATATTCCACCACCAAAAACCCCAATATACCCCCGCCCCCGCCCCCCCCACCCCCACCTGTATAACTGATGAATTTCACTTCATTTTCTCTTTACCTTGATTACGTTCCATATTTCAACACAAAACTCACTATTGTTGTTGGAGTTTCCCCCCAAGAAAGACAGCCCTACTACCAATGAAGCATTTGATAATTAGTTTTCCATTGCTGAAAATGAAGAGATATGTAGTCCCACTGCTCCAAGTACATCTCTTTTTTTTCCTTCTTCCTTTTCCTTTTTTCCCCCCATCCCCCTTTCTGCACCTCATAGTATGGTAGACGCCACGCCGCATTTCTCCCTGAAAATGGGAAACAAACGGAAAAGAGGGATATTTCCTCTTCTCGGCCGGCGTGGGGCTGTTGCTTAGTTCACAGTCCATAGAAATGGCTGCTACTTTAATAACCTTCAATATTTCAACAAAAACTCACTGTTATTATTTGGAGTTCCCCCCCCCAATCTTACCTGTTAAAAAGGAACCGTTTCACATTGCTGACAATTATACATGTTAAGTCTCGCAAACGCGGCAGCGTCTGCACGGTTTTGGATTTCTGTATAAAGTCCGGGGAAAATTCTGCCAGAAATTGCATAGCCCAGCTCACAGTCCCAGTGCATTGCTGTAAGAAGTCTGTGGAATCAAAGTCTTTAGGCGTAGAGGGTCCGTTTCACTCTCAGCAGCTCCAAATTTATCCGGGCCAAGGGCATGCCAGTTACACCCACTTCCCATGATTCTCTAGAAGCCCCAAGTGTAAAAATCATATACCTCTGGGTTAGGAGTCTTAGAAGATGGCTCCTGCCTTATGGATGTTGCTGCTGCCACCATTTTCCATGCAGGAAGACAGGGTGGGGAGAAAAGATCCAACCCCGGGCAACACGGAGTTGCAGCCCAGTTCACAGTCCCAGTGCATTGCTATAAGAAGCTGCGCTGGATTCCTGAATGTGTTGGGTCTCTGGAATCAAAGTCTTTAGGCGCAGAGGGTCCGATAAAATATATTTTAATACATACAAATGATAAAAAGTAGCCAGAATTTTATAATTTCTCCACATTTTAAAAATAAGCTGAAGGATTTAATAAAATTTTCTGATTAAATAAATATTGAACAATTAATTATAAAGCTTTGTATTTTATATTCTGCTCTTTGATTGGTTTGGTTTCTTTCTAGATTTTATCATAGTATTTTTTAAACTACAGAAACAAAAATACAATAAAATAAACAATGAATAGTCTTCTTGAAATTTCAGCATTATTAAATTAATTTGTCAGTTCTCTTACATTTCTAAATACAGACTTAGGTACTGTATAATATTTTTATTGAATTAAGCAAATAATTCAATGCTGGGATGTCAACCCAAATTCATTTGTCATATGATGCAATAAAATGTGCCTTCTCCTGGTCGCCAACTCCCTCGACCAGGTGTATCAACTTCCCTAGCCAGTGACCCATACCCTGCGCCTGAGCCCCAGCTGGGCACCCAGATCCGAACTCCTCCCAGCATCCCAGGGCCTGCATCCTTCCCCCAGTCGCCTTCCCTCCAGTGCCATAACACCAACTTCCTCGACCAGGAGTGTAGACCCCTATCATCACTCCCACATCTACTTATTCGAAACACCTCCTAAACCCCTAACCACAAAACCGTGTGGACACTAATGCACTTATTTTCTGTGCACCCCATATTTGAGGCACTAGTTATTCCAGGTCTCACACATATCTATCAATCAGCCATGACAACTCACAAAGATAGCCCAATTGCAGGGAACATAACATACAACAACAGGAGATAAAACTCCAAAACACTATGGTAAAACAACACAAACTCACCAAGCATAATGATTGAAGCTGTTAGCCCAAATGAATTAAACAGTAACAATGAACTCTATAACCTATCAGATACAGAATTTAAAATAGAACTTTTAAGAATGTATAAGGAGCTCAAAGAAGCAATGGAATGAATTGCTGATAAAATACAAGAGGATATGAAAGCAGAGATGAGGAAATTGCAAACAAAAATGCAAGCAGAAATGACAGACCTAAAAAACTTGGTAGGTGAAATGAAAAACTCAGTGGAAGCCCTCAGCAACAGAGTAAGAGCTGCTGAGGGTACAATCCAGTGAGCACCCGGATGAGGTGCAGAAACTCTACAGACAACAGCAGAAAATGGAAAGGAACTTCAAAATAAACCAACAGATGTCAAGAGAAGATGAGGATGAAGCCAAGAGGAATAACATAAGAATCATTGGAGTCTCAGAGGCACAGGAAGAAAACCCTGAGGAAAAAGAAACTGTCAAAGACATCATTGCTAAGCCATTCCCTGAGCTGAAGGCCTCTTGTTATCAGATCCAGGAGGCAGAAGGGTTCCAGCTAAAAGAAATCCAAATAAAAATACTTCAAGACACATTCTGATCAGAATGACAAAAACCATAGTCAGAGACAAAATTCTGAAAACAACAGATCAAAGAAATTTCTTATAAAGGAACATCCTTAAGATTCACAGCAGACCTATCCGATAAAACCCTAAGGGCCCAAAGACAGTGGTGGAATATAGTGAACAAACAATGAAATAAACTCCTCACCTAGAATACTTTACCCAGCTAGACTTTCATTCATATCAGAAGGAACAACGCACAGCTTCACAGACAAACAACAACTCAGGAACTTCATAGCCTCAAATCCATGGCTACAAGAGCAACTAAATGGACTACTTTAGAATAAGACAAGCCCCCCAAATACACCAAGTTTTGGCAGAAAGATGGGACAAAATTCCATAACAATATTTTCTCTCAATGTCAATGAGCTAAATGCACCAATTAAAAGACAGAGAGTGGAGACTGGAATAATAGCACAGTGGGTAGGGCATTTGCCTTGCACGTGGCTGACCCGGGTTCGATTCCTAGCATCCCATATGGTCCCCCGAGCACCACTAGGTGTAATTCCTGAGTGCATGATTCAGGAGTAACCCCTGTGCATTGCCACGTGTGACCCAAACCGCAAAAAAAAAAAAAAAACAGAGTGGATGAATTGATTTGAAAAATTAACCCAACATTCTGCTGCCTGCAAGAAACACACTGAACAGGCAGAGCAAACACAGACTCAAAGTGAAAGGATGGAAAACAATCCAAGCAAACAGCTTCCTCAAAAAAAATCAAGAATATCAGACCACATAGACTTCAGACTGAAGAAGGTTACAAGACACAGTGACACAAAAGATGAAACATGTAATTTACCACTGTATCAACGAAAATTGTTAAACTTGTTCTGTTGTAATTCCACTTGTTTTGTATGTTTTCTTTTTAAATTTTTTTATTTTATAAAATAGTTCACAGTATTTGATTATACTTAATATTCAAATACCAATCCCACCACCATTACACCTTCCCACCACCATATTTCAGATGTTTCCATCCCGAACCTCAACCCCTGCCCCAAAGCAAAACCAAAATAATATATTTTGTATTGTTTGTCATGAAAAATGCTTAAAATGCTACAAAAAAAGTTTCCTTAGAGGAAAGAGTGTAAATATTGTTGTATTTCACCCAGGGGCCATTAAGTCCTTCTATATGAGATCACTAACATGTTGTTAAAGGTTGATCCTTGTGTGCATATATATATATATATATATATATATATATACATACTGTCCTATATATATACTACTTAGCAAGACAGCAAATAGTCCTTTAGTAGTTACAAGTTCTGCTTAACTATGATGTACTTGTGTTTGTATTTGAGCTTAATCTCCCTCTCTCCCTCTCTACCACTGTAAAACTCCACTGCAATAGTCCTATCTTATCCAATCCTCCTGAATAAAGACTGCATCGCCCACCTTTAATGTTAGTGCAGGAGGAACAGTGGAATTGAAAAGATGTGCCTGGAGTCAGAGGTTCTTCGTTCTCTTAACCACTTCTTCGACACTCTTGAAGGCGTTCCACGCTGCTCCCTTCCTCCTGTGCAGTTCTGGCACCAAGTTGTTCCTCATGTTGAGTTCTCGACCCAGGTACACATAGCTGCTGCGTTCGGAGATGTTCCTTCCATTGAGAGCAAATGGAGCTTCAGGGACCAGTTCGTTTTTCATGAACATTGTCTTGTTGAGATTCAGTTGCAATCCAACCTTTCCACGCTCCTGGTCGAAGTCGGCCAGCATTTGTGCCACTTGGCTAATGTTTGGTGTTATGAGAACGATGTCATCAGCGAAGCGGAGGTCGTGTAATTGACAACCATCTATCTTCACTCCCATTCCTTCCCATTCCAGTCGTTGCATGATGTTCTCGAGGGTGGCACTGAAGAGTTTCGGTGATATGGTATCACCCGGCCGCACCCCTCTCTTTACATCAATGATCACTTCCTTGTAGAATGGCGAGATCCTGGTGGTGAATTCACAATACAGCTTGCGTAGGATTTTAATATACTGAGTTTGAACGCCCTGTTTGGCCAGGGCTTCAATGACTGCCTCAGTCTCAACAGAATCGAAGGCCTTCTTTAATTCGATGAACGTTAGACAGAGCGGCATCCAAAATCTATGCATGACAGAAAAAAAACCTCACTACATTGAGAATAAGAATTCCAAAATAATTAAAAGAAAGAGATGTTAAGGACATTCATATGAAAAAAAGAAGCAAAATTATCATTATTTGAAGATGACATGATATTATACTTGGAAGATTCTAAAGACTCGACCAAAAACAAACATAGAAAAAAGGATAAACTTGTACAATAAAATAAACAAGGTACAAAATGAACACACATAAATCCACCATTTCTATATGGAAATAAAAAGAATGGAAGAAAGAGAAATTTAAAAACACATATATGTATGTATATATCTACATATGTATGTATATCTCCCATTCACAATTGCACTTCAAAAAATCAAATACCTGAGATGCAACATAACAAGAGAAGAAAGACTTTTATAAAGAAATTACACTTATTTTAAATAATCGTTACTTTAGAGAATATACCTAATATCTAAGGCCAAGTGAGCTACCAGTACTAACTCTAAGAATTGTGCTGAAGTATCCATAATCACTAGAAAACATATACTACATAACACCACAGATGTTCTCCATGATATGTGCCCAAACCAAATGAGAGCCATATTCTTTGTGACCTGAGTGATTCCCATGAGAGAAATATATGGCTCTCTTCATTGTTAAAAAAGAAAACCAGATTACTGAATATTCTACTTCCACATTCATCAGACTATTCCAGAGAACCAAACTTCATAACTCCTCTGACTATCCATCTAACAGAGCTCTAATACATCTTTGCTCCCAAAGAATGCTTCTTAAACACGCAGCCAAATAATAAAATAATTTTATTGCCCAAATTCTAAACAAGCTGAGAAATCATACAAAATTTTTATAGATGTATAGAGTTAAATGAAATCTTTATAAACAATTGTCATAAGATAAAGTTATATTAAGCATTTGAGTAAATTGGCAATCTAATCATGAATTTCAGTTCTGGGTTGATTTATCTGCCCAAATATAAGTAGAAATTGCCTGCCCCCATAGAAACACTCAACTACAAAACTTACTCCATGACTGAATGCTGTTGGGAACACATTTTCTCTATGAGTTGTCTGTTTCCTAGATAGATGGGTAAAAGTCTTAGGAATAAACAGGCTCCATTTATGATCTTTATATGCCATGAAGCATGTGAGAACTATTAAGGAAGTAGAGAGTGTTCAGTGATATTATTATTGAAGACCATAAGAAAAAGCAATTAATTATTCTAATAACAAAAAGGGTTTGTTTGAAACAAATGATAGAAAAAAGGAATCTTTAAACGTGCACTCCTTAACTGGCCTGTTAGCTCAATTGATTAGAGTGTGGTGCTAATAAAAGTGCATTACTCTTGGCAAGACTCAAGTGTCTCATTTGTGCTTCTTCAAATCAAACACCGCAACTGTAACTTTGAAAGACCTTCTTCCTTCATCTGAGGGGAAGCAACTTGGCTTCCCATCAGAGATAATGGGCTGTTGGATTCTATAGTTTGCTGTTTGCATGCTCTTTTTGTTTTCTGATGATGTTTAATATGGTTTCTGAGTATTATTGTATTCATACTATAAAACATATTATAGTATTCATACTATAAAACAGTAAAAATAAGGTGGCTTTAAAAAAAACAGTATGATCATTTCATGCAGGGGTAAAAGTCATCAGTTGTAAATACATCCTTTACTATCAATACTGTCCTCTTTGCCCTCCCCACCAATATTGTTAAACTCTATAAGCAATGGGATTTTCATGTATATCAAGTCTTACATCTGCTTATTTCTCTAGGAATAATTCCTAGCAATATCAAGTTGCTGTACTAGAAACTTAAGGCTTTTTCATAAATTTGTTCAATTGCCTTCCAAATAAATACAGAGGTTTACATGCCCCCTCACCATCATTAATCACCACATTTGTGCTGTAGCAGGAGTAAGAAATAAGTCTCTACTATGTTAAAGCAGTAAAACAAGAGTGGCATTCAGCATTAAAGAAATATTATTTCTTTATAAACTTACTGCAATCCAATGAGCTAGAAACTATTATTAGCACCATTTTATAAACAAACTTAAAGAGTTTAGGATACTGGCTTGAAGTTATGGGGCTGGTGAGTAGATTTTTCTGACTCCTAGGTTATCAGCTTTGGATCACAATTGGTTTTGAAAAAGATTTACAGAGATTACATGAGGCTTAAAGTTACATGAGATATAAGAGGCGTGAGAGGAGAATTCTATTGGGGAATAGTCCCAGCTCCTAAGTGCACTGGAATTGGATATGTTTATCTATTAGTCACTCATTCATTACAGTTAAATTACTGGAACCAGGGAAGACTGACATGGAAGAAAATAGTTCACTTGTAATGTCCAAGATAGACTATTAAAACTTCTCTCTCTTTCAGTTTCATCACAGTACAATAACATTCCCAACTCTCCCACCTACGCATTGGCTATTTGCCAGTGAAAAACCTTCTCAGTCATGATTCATATCCATCCTATTAAAAAAATCAAAGAAAATTCATGGAAGGACAACATTGCATACTTTCCTAGGAGCAAAATCTGGCATGATGCTCTTACACTTAAGAAAATTGAGTTCATCTTTCAGTCATTAAGTAGTCATTATGCTGGTAGTAATTCAATGTGCAAAATCAAACTGATCCCTGCTCTGTGGAGCTCATGAGAAAAGCATGAAACTATGAGAGCAGAGAACAAGTGGGTGGGTGCCAGAAAGTTCACTGCCAAAGGCAGCACCTGCAAAGGCCCTGCAGCCGGGCAGTACAGGCATTGCCAGGAAATTCAAGACCCAATGAGTGAAGTGTAACAAGCAGCAGAAAGGAACTTTGAGGTAAAATAAAACACAAGGGCAGACCCTGCAGGGGAGTAGGGACTAGCACACTGCATTAAGGAGTAGTAGATTCGCTTTAATATCATGGAGAAACCGGGGGAAAGTTTTAAGTAGAGTGTGGAATTTGAGAGTAACATGACCCAGATTTCCATTTAGAAAGTTCTCTCTGGTTCAAGAGTGGAGAAGAAATTCCAGGGGTGACCTATCAGTAAACCAGCAAGCAAGGAAACCAGTTACTAAAGGATGCCTTTGTCCTGCTTCATACTAAGTCAGGACAGATCCCAAGTAAACACTTGATCCCCACTGTCAGCAGATCACTCTCTTCCTCACCCACCTGCTGCTTTGCAGAGATATCCTTCTCTCCTTGCTTGAAATCCCAGAGGATAAAACATGATCACTAAACCCTGTTTTTCTGTAAGCCTTGCTTTATTCCCTCAACTGGGCTCTATATGTGCATAGAGGGAAAAATTTACACATGGTAACACTCCCTTCCCCAGATCTTCTCCTACCTGCCAAAGTGACTTTATCTTTTAAAGAAATGTTTTCCATTACCGAGCCAGGCTATCACTGGATTTATTCACATCTACTCTTAACACTATATAAGTAATCTTCCTAGATCCTACTAAAGAGCAAGTTTGAAAGTTATTCTATCTGGTTCTAAAGTTATTCTGACATGAAGAATGTAATACCATAAAAAAAAGTGGTTCATTTACCAAGGAACTCCACAACAAAACTATGAGCTTGGCATTATAGCATCAGACATACATCCCTTTTCAATTTGCTTTTCCTAAGGCTAAGTGCTAATCTTTATACTTTCATAATTAAATATAATCTTGAAAGGATCAATTCAATTACAGCAGCTCTTAGTTTCTGAGTCTCAGAATAACAATTAGTTCTCTTAACTAAACAAATAATACTTTAGACAAAGTCTTTATTTCATGAAATGCACTTGTTGAACGTGGCCTAAAAATAGAAATAAATGGTTAAATCTATAATAATGTCTTCATTTGTTATGACATCATAGCATAAGCCATTAGAAATCACTAACATATATTTACCTATTATGTTCTGGTTTAAAAAAAGATTTTTTGATATTTGATTTTTTATATTTGCACTTCATTTATTTATCTGCCTTTGGAGGAAGAGATATTCCTCATACCTATTCTCCTGGACCCCAAAGCCTTCCTTTGCATATGGGAGCCCTTTCGTCCTTCTCCCAGTGATTTTGGGTGGGGTTCTAAGGAGCAAACCTCTACATTTTCCACCAAGCCCAAATTCCTTTAGTTAAAGACATATCCCTCTTCTGGGTCGCAAACAAATCTATTTGAAACCAGAGCAGTTTTGTTACCCAAATATTAGTTTCCAATGTGACAGTGCTGAATATTCTCTAAAAGTGAACTGTGTTGGGAAATGCTCAAATGTACTCTGTTGCCCCACCTTGTGGTCACTTCTCAATCTTGCACAGAGTAATCAATTCATAGAGATAAACTTAAATTAAGGAAAAAAATTAAGATGTCAAATAAACCTACCTTTTCTGTTCAAGGAAATAGAAAAAAAATAGTCCCAGTGTGAGGCAAAGGAAATAATTAACAATAACAGAGCAAAAACATGCAAAGGTAAGTGAAACAGAATAAAAAGAACATAAAAGGTCAATGAGTCATAATTTTTTTGATGCAGCTTTTGGTTTTGGGGCCATACCTAGTGACTCTCAGGGGTATTATCAGCCCTGTGCTCAAGGGTTACTCTAGGAAGTGCTTGGGTAAATCATGTACAGACAGAACTCAAAACTCTGCCCTGCCCCATGAAGAGTATGTATTCAGACTGTTGAACTATCTCTCTAGCTACAGAGTTCCTCTTTTTAATATAAAAGATTTGACAAACCTTTAGCTAGGCAAATTGACAAAAAGAAAGAACATTCTGATTCAAAATTCCAAGATGTAGCATCATAGTTGATGCTCATAAACACCAGCAATCAGAAGAGATTACTATAAATAATTATTATACCAATAACTTGGGTCATCTACAAGAAATGGAGGGGCTGGAGCAATAGCATAGCGGGTAAGGCATTTGCCTTGCATGCACCCAACCCAGATTCCATTCCCATCATCCATATAAAGTGATTCCTGAGTGCAAAGCCAGGAGAAACCTCCATGCATCGCTGGATGAAAAGAAAGAAAGAAAGAAAGAAAGAAAGAAAGAAAGAAAGAAAGAAAGAAAGAAAGAAAGAAAGAAAGAAAGAAAGAAAGAAAGAAAGAAAGAAAGAAAGAAAGAAAGAAAGAAAGAAAGAAAGAAAGAGGGAGGGAGGGAGGGAGGGAGGAAGGAAGGAAGGAAGGAAGGAAGGAAGGAAGGAAGGAAGGAAGGAAGGAAGGAAGGAAGGAAGGAAGGAAGGAAGGAAGGAAGGAAGGAAGGGAGGGAGGAAAAATGGAAGGAAAAAGAGAGAAAGAGAGATAGAGAGGGAGGAAGGAAGGAAGGAAGGAAGGAAGGAAGGAAGGAAGGAAGGAAGGAAGGAAGGAAGGAAGGAAGGAAAGAAGAGAGGGAGGGAGGGAGGGAGGGAGGGAGGGAGGAGGAAGGAAGGAGGAAGGAAGGAAGGAAGGAAGGAAGGAAGGAAGGAAGGAAGGAAGGAAGGAAGGAAGAAGAAAGATAGATAAATGGAAAAACTCTGAGAAAAAATATAACAAAACAATTGTTCTCAAATAAGCAAACAAAACATTGGTGAAGCAAATTGAAGTGGATTTAAGTAAGTGAAAAGTATCTTATGGTCATGAGTAGGAATTAATACTGAAAATGCCTACGTTTTAGATTTTATGTAATTACATCAAAAGTTCCAATGGCACATTTCAAACAAAGAAAGAGCAATCTTAAATCACAAATATATGGGTTACAAAAAAATTCAAAGATTGAAGGAATTTTGAGAAATAACAAAGCTAAAGACATTATGTGCCTTGATTTTAAACTATAGCACAAAGCAATCACAACAATATGTTATTGGCATTTAAAAAATAGAAAAGCAGGCACATAAGCCATTAGGAAAGATTAGAGAGATTGTAAATAAATCTGTATATGTTTACTCAAATTAAATTTTTGCAAAAGTCATCAAGAATCTATAAGAGGGAAAGATTGTATCTTCAACAGTGTGGAGAAAATGGATATCTACATGCAAAAGAGTAAAACTGGAAACTTATCTTACACCAGGCACATAAATCAACCCCCCAAATTGAATATTTAAAAGAGTATCTGAAGCCATGTATTTTTGGAAGAAAACATAGGAGGAAATCTTTATCTGTCTTAATGTAAGATGTTTTCTTAGTACTTTCTTGAATTTGATATGAAAAAAAAATTTAAAACCCACAAAAAATTAGCAATCTACACTGCATAAAACAAAATTTCTGTATATCAAGTGAAATAACAATAATATGTGCAGTCTCATGGATGGGAACATATTTGCAAATATGTGCTATGGGGTGAGTGTCTAGGCTTTTCTCGCCCAGACGGACTGTAGAATGGAGGTGCTAGAAGTTGTCTTATTCTTCTCCCTTGTGGCCGTATCTTAAACTGCACAATCTGAAAACTAAAGTGGAGGAAGGAAGAGAGGGTTACTAATATTCTTTTCTGTTCCCTGTATTACTGTCATCCCGTTGTTCATCAATTTACTCAAGTGGGTGCCAGTAATGTCTCCATTCGTCCCAGCCCTGAGATTTTAGCAGCCTCTCCTTACCTGTCTTTCCCAGTGATTGGAGGCTTCCTTCAGGGTCGGGGAATGAGACCCGTCATTGTTGCTGTTTTGGGCATATTGAATACACCAGGGGTAGTTTGCCAGGCTCTGCCATGTGAGCAGGATACTCTCGGTAGCTTGCCAGTCTCTCCAAGAGGCATGCATATTTATTTCCCTCTATGATTATCATCAATAATAACAATAACAATAGTTAAAACCCTGTTTGGGGCTGAAGGATGAGTCCAGGCACTGCAGCACCAGCCCTGCATTCCCCAGTAAGACCCTGGGCCCGCACAGTCCAGCAGCGCTGCTGGAGCTGGCCCCTCTCAGAGACACGCTCCCCCTAACCGGCTCTGCTCTCTGTTTCTTTGGCGAAGCGACAGGAACCAAACCCAGGGCAGCACGGTGAGCAGCATCACCTCCGAGACCGAGCTCTGTCCCTCGGGGAGACCCACCCTCAGTGCTCAGGGGTGAACCCTGCTCTGTGCTCGAGAGCAAGCACCGCAGTGCTCACGAAAGGGGCTTCTGTGGTTTGGGACAGCCACGGCCACACGCGAAAGCCAGTGCCTTACCGCCGCCCGCTGCCATTCCAGGGCCGCCCCGCAAGCACAGTGTGAGATGCCCAGGGGCGGAGGACAGGCTCCGCACGCAGAGGCCCGGGTCCGATCCCCAGAATCTCAGGGCTCCAGAGCACTGCCGGGACCGATCCCCAAGCACCGGCCAGGAGGAGCCCCTGAGCACTGCCAAATGTGGCCCAAATAGGCAAAACTTTGTACCAAGAAGCTAATTTAATGACCCACCTTCCTGGCAGTAGCAATCAGCAAGAAATCTGGGAGCCCAGTGACAGCGTGGGAAGTGCAGACGCCGCGTCACCTGACTTGAGGCTTCTCAGAGGCCCCAAACCCAGTGGCCAGCACGTCCCTCGGGCTGGCTATACAGGTTCCCCCGACCCGGAACTCAACCACAGATGCCTGCCAGACTGCAGACAAGCTGCTGACCAGATCACGGGGGCACGCGAGACACGCATCACTCCTACCAAAAAGGTAATCTATGAACAGGATATTGGACAGGGTTGGGGCCTGGGGGCCATGCCCACGGTGCTCAGGGCTGAATCCTGGCTCTGCAGTCAGGGATCACTCCTGGCAGGCTTGGAGGACCCTATGGAATGCCAGGGATGGAACCCAGGTCGGCTGCATGCGAGGTAGGTGCCCTCCCCGCGTCCTACTCCTGCCCACAGTACATAGTTTTATATCAAGCCCTGTTATAGCAGACCTCTACTATGCATACAGAGAGCAGAATAATCAAAAGTGCAGACCACACTCCAGCAAAAGCAACGACCTGCATCTCCTTGGGAACATCCTTAACTGGAGGCTCAGGCAAGTGCCCCTGAGTGATTTTCCGGGTTCACCTTTTTAAAAAGGGTGTTTTGCAACCTGAACTGAACAGCGTGTACCTCAAGCCTAAAGGTTATACTAATCAACCCACTTGCTTTAAAAACCCATTTGCTTTTCTGTTAATGGGCAAAAAACAAACAGATTCTTTTCATGAAGACATACTAGCCGAAATAATAACAAAGTTTCTCTTTTCCTTCTTGTAGCTAGATTTAGTCTTGTACAAAACTAAATTCTGAGCAACAGGAAATAGAAGTGATGGGCAGAGTAGTAGTTTTCAGCAGTGAGGCAGATGACACAAACGCAGCAAGGTAAAAGGACTTGAGGTCTCAAACCGTTGTGAAGCACCACAGCCGTTCTGTTCTTTCCAGCTCTGGACTTTAACAGAGAATTCTTTTTCTCCTGCTTAAACGACTTTAAACACGATAGCCCATTACAGCCACACTTAATCTTAAATTGTCCCACTGAACTATCCCAGCATGGGACGACTGAGCAGGAGTCCAGTCTTGTGTTACCACTCCATGTCCAGGGTGATTCCGTCCATCCTGGGATCCTACCAGGACCTCTGGAGAATGTTTCACCTCCTGATAGAACATGCCTGTGGTCATGTTCTGATCTCATCCCCCTCCCCCCCAACACCTGAAAGACACTTCTCTCCAACATGTAGAAGAGGAAAGAGGAGATGGAGCAATGGGAATGGCCTTGCTACACGGGCCCTATGATGAGTGGAGACCCCTAAAGGAATCAGAGCATATGCAGCAAGAGGTCATGTGTTTATCCACCCTACAGAGCATTTCCCAGCAGCTCTGAGCCCGGCCCAGCACCAAATCCTTTCTGAGCTCCAAACAGTGCTCCTTCTCACATGCCAATCCCGCCCCTGTTTGCCCTGTCCTGGGAGGCCAAGGGCTGCTACAGCTGTGGGAGTCTGAGCAATGGTCTTCCGCATCTGAGGCAGGGGGTCCTGGAGAACCCTGAGGCTAGAGGGGTCCTCCCTCCCCAGGACCACATTCTCAGCAAAGCTAGGTCCTCACAGCCCAGCCCAGGGGACTGGAGTTAGGTTGCAGTTTCAGGCCCTCCCCAGCCCCACCGCCCTGGGAAGGACCAGGAAGAGCTGGTGGAGGCCCAGATCACTCAGGAGTCACAGCCAGAGGAGGGGCCCAGGTAGGAGGGGGTTGGGGGGCTGACTGCAGTGTCTTCTGTAATTCAGTCTCTCACTTCTGCTTCTGTCCCCCCCCCCCCATATCTGGGTCTCTGTGCTCAATTCTCTCTACCTTAACCTCCTACATAACAGCCCCTTCCTGAGTAGACAGACCACCAAAGTGTTGACCCCCAACATGCCCCAGTGGGGAGCAAGGCAGAGACCCAAGGGGAGAGGAAGCTCCAGGCAGTAGCCTTCAAAGCATCCACTTCAACCACAGCTGTTTTGCATGGCTGTTTTTTAAGTTGCCAGATAACTGTGTCACCTACACTCTGTTACCTACAACAGTGCCAGCTTCCTCATTCTCACCAAATCCCCATTTTTCAGGCCTGTCTTGCTGCTGCTTTTCATACCCCATTGCCCATTCAGTCTGGAGACCCTGACCCCAGCCCAACCTACCCCAGCTGTTCCAGGACCCTGCTTGCTGTCCTGACCACAGTCAGCAGCACATCCTTTGTCACTGTGCCTGGGGAACCCATGTGTCTCAGCCCTCTCACCCCTCTGCCCAACACAGCATCTCTTGGGTAGCACCCACTTTAACGGAGTGATTGGAGAGGCCCTGCAGTGAAAGTTCCCCCCAGGTTCTCACCCCGAGGGTTCCAATATGAAAGAGAGGCATCCCCCAAGTTAACAGGCACACTCAGGGAGGTGAATGTGGGGCACGCTGGGCATGTAGACATGTCTTGGGATCAAGGGACAAGAAGGTTTCTCAGGATGGCTGTGGGGCACAAGACAGAGACCTGGGAATGAGGGGGGAGAGCTTATCCTTCTGGGAACAGCTCACTCCCTGGAAAGCAGCAAAGATGCGTGCAGAAATATTTTGACCCAATTCAGGGCCACAGAAGCACAAGGACCTCCACAGCCAGGACAGAAGGTGGCCAGGGACAAGCAGGTCACTGGATACTGGACAGTCAGTCATTCACATCATGTGGATGGGGGTTCAGGAGTAGCAGGCTGAAAACAACAGCATCTGGAATAGAAAGTACAACGAAGGAGCCTCTGAAGGGACTGATATTTGGGGTGGTCAGAAGACAAGTCCAGTAGGCTGGGATATTAGCTCGGGATTCTGAGCATATCTCTAGCTTCCAGAATCTTCCATGAGGATACAGCCTAAAGCCTAAGGGAGACCACAGCCTTCCAGTGTCCAGAGGGAGAAGCTCGGTCTTCCTTTGTTGTGAGGTGCATGGAAGGCAAAAGTGGGTGTAGGATCCTCCTAATAGTCAGTTTCTCAGTGACTGGCTGGAGTCACATTTGCTCACGTGCTCCATTGGTGTACCTTTTCCTGTAACCTGGCTTATGTGGGGCAAGTCCATGGACTTTCTGGGCACTGCTAAGCCCAGAACATTCCCTGGTCCTTCTGACTCTGCCAACAGTCTCAGACCATATGTCTCTCAGCGACACTGCTGCCAGAGCCAGAACCTTCTATCTACATCGAGGGTGCAGGGGAGACACGGCTGCCTCAGGAATACAGGCGCTCCCATCTTATTTCCCTCTCCTCTGCTTGATCCCTGGGCCTGGATGTGGGACAAAACATAGGCGGGAAAGTTCCCAAAAAATGAAGCTGCTGCTGAGTGACCCCACGGGCCAGAGAGGATTCTAGGGTCTTCTGAGGGGACACTCAGGATCCTCTCAGCTGGAGAGCAACATCCCTGGTCCTTCTTCTATAGCCTCTGAGCTGGTGGTTCCCCTCTAGGATCTGTCAGCCAAGGTCCCATGACCCACTAGTTAGGTAGTAACTTACACAGGATCAAAGATACCCATATCCTCTAATTCAGGCATGTCTAACACACACTCATACATAGGCTCACAGATTTACACACTCACACATTCTCACACACTCACACATTCTCAAACTCTCACATGCTCACAGACTCACACTCACACACATTGTTATACACATAATCACAGACTCACATACTTTTACACTCTCACAAAGACTCTCACACACCCACAGACCTGCTCACAGACTCACACACACACATTCTCACACAGAAACTTACACACTCACACACAGTAACATACATGCTCACAGACTCACACTCTCACTCACATATTCACACTCTCACACATGCTCACAGGTTCACACGCACACACATTCTCACACAGAGACTTACACACTTACACTCACAAACATGCACTCTCACTTACATACTCACACTCTCACACACATGCTCACAGATTCACACACTCACTCTCATACTCATTCACACGTTCATGCACACACTTTCTTTCTCCAACCCCTGCACACAGTCAACCCCATAAAAGCTGGTCTCTCTACCACTGTGTCCCAACACTCACTCATGCCCTCATAGTCTCCCACCTCCACAAGTCACACGTGAGACAAAGTCTGTCCTCATGAACCCAAATTCCTCTGATAGAAAACACCAATTCTCCTGACACCAAAGAGAAGCAGGCCCCAGCCCCTTCACCTTCTTTGTTGTGAAAAGCAACAGGACTTACCCAGAGAGATGGTCCCACAAATCCTTTGGACCCCCTTCATGATACCTTCAGAGATTCCCCTGGAACTCTCATTATTCCCTGTCAGATCTGACCCTCATTCCACATGTAAGTGGGCTTGTATCATCAAGCCCTGGTAGAAACTTTCATATTATGAGCAAGTCACAAGGCTGTTATATCTCTGCTTTTTTCTGACATCTTCCCTGTCTGCAGGAAGTGGGGTGGGATTCAGGTGTAGGGGGAGTCCCAAGCAGTGTTCAGTTTATCTGGGGCCCCCGCCAGTGATTCTAGGGCCAGTTGTTCAAAGCAACCACTGCCACATGTGGTGTTGCTTAGGCTCTGCAGTGCAGGGAGTATCCAGGTCTCCCCTTGTGGTGCTGAAGGTCTCCGGGGTCATGGCTGGCAATGCTTCGGGGCCCTCACAGCCATGCGTGGTGACATTTGGGGTGTGGGTGCATGCCAGCCACATGCCACTGTGGCTATGCAGTCTCCCTGCCCCTCACCCCTCTAAGGTGGCTTTAAGATCAAACTCAGACGTGCCCCTTCCCTGTATATCCAACCACCTCTCCAGTGGCCTTTGTGGACTGTGGACAGGCCAACAGCATGTGCTCTTCACCAGTTTTAATGACACCCTGGGCACCAAATTCTCGTCCATTTTCTGGGCTGGCGCTACACAGACACACCCCCTCACAGCCTCTCCTCCACATCAGGTGTAGTTTCTAATTCACTGTGAGCTGGAGTATGAATCGAAAAGTTGTAGTACTAGATGATGCAGTCAGGCCCTGTGTGGGAATCCGGGGAATGTCAGCAATGTCTGAGGCCTTAAGTGGGGCCTCACAGTATTGACCTGGGAGGCTCTGCCCACAGTTTTCTGCTTGGTTGCCTGAGTTGCCCCAGTTGCCTCTGAGTGGGGAGAGGGCTGCTGTGAGCCCAACTCTGGTGCAGTAGGGTTAGCTGGGGTTAGCACAGGACTGGGGTTCAGGGAGGGACACAGCTATGAGGTACACACAGGGGCCAGGGCATGTGACCAGAACCTGAGGGCCAAGAAGGGCCCTTTCAGGGAGCCTAGGAGTAAGTGCACCAGGCACTGGGACAAGGCCACATGGGAGGTGAGGTGACAACCTGCACAGAGACTGATTTAGGGAGCCTGAACCAGAGGAGGCTGTCAGAGTCCAGACACATGTCCTCTCTGCACACCCAGCCTGTGTCCTGCCAGGACCACATACCCCTGCAACCAGGAAGGAAGACAGAATTCTGGGGACAGAGGAATGTCACCGAGCAGCTGGGATCCCTCGTGTCTTCCTAGGCCTATCCGCACTGTGCAGGAGCGCCGGCCCCAGGCAGGCTGCAGCAGAACACGGTGCTCTGCCAGGGGACCAGCCAGCTGCCCCTTCCCACTCTTCCCCGCCTCCCTCCACTGTGCTGACACTGGCCATTAAGAACCTAGGACTCTAGGCCACGCTGCTCCTTTACTCCCTCAGTGACCATTTCTGCCCAGGCCTGTTTCACTCCAA
Source organism: Sorex araneus (assembly GCF_027595985.1). Classification (NCBI taxonomy): domain Eukaryota; kingdom Metazoa; phylum Chordata; class Mammalia; order Eulipotyphla; family Soricidae; genus Sorex; species Sorex araneus. Next base: position 26,794,399 of record NC_073306.1, on the reverse strand, counting down.
CAAGCAGATGCTTGAGCACCACAATGATGATGTGAGATTCGGGATTTCCTCCTCCACTTCTTCCTCCTCCTCCCCTCTCCTTTTCCTCACCCCTCCTCCTCCCTTTCTTCCTTCTCCCCTGCTCCTCTAATGGTTGGAGTGTTTGGGAGTGGACATATGTGCATGTGTATGCATGTGTATGTGAACGCATGTGTATTTGTGTGCTTATTTATCCAAGCATGAATACATTTATGTGAACAAGCACACATACTACACAAGTACTGGATACATAACATGGGGCATGTAGGCATGATCATGTCATAGCTACATGTGCACTGTTTGCTTAGGTGTGAGTTGTTAGTGGACACACATGTGGATATGTCTGTATATGCACTGTGTATGCCCATATGTGTATGTCTGTGTACACATGTGTGGGTGGATCTGCAAGTGCACTGTGTATATTAATATGTGAGAATGTACACAAGTGTGTACACAAGTGTGGGTGTGTCTGTGTGTGCACTATATATGCCCATATGTATGCATATGCACATGTTGGTGTGTCTGTATATGTGCTGTATATGCCCATATGTGCGTTCATGCTTGTGTGGGTATCTCTGTGTATACTGTTTCCCATAGCTATGAGAGTTTGAATATACACATGTGTAAGTCTATCTTTGTGTGTACTGTGTATGCCCAAATGTGTGCAGTGTGTGTACATATCTGCATGTGTCTGTGTATACTATATTTGCCCATGTATGGGTATACATGTGTGTGGATATATCTGTGCGCACTGTGTATGACCATGTATGTGTGTGAATGTGTGCACACAGTGTAGTGTGTGTGCTTGCAGTGTGACAGGGAGTGTCTGTGGAGAATGGAGCCTGAATCTCCATGCTACGAGGCTTAAGTCTCCTCAGGAGCTCCTGGCACTTGGGCTGTTTAATCATTAAAGAAGAAGCACAGAGCCAGCGTCCCTCAAAGTTCAGCCGACTTGACCGGCTCTGGTAGATGAGAGCAGAGCTGTCAGTAATGGAACCGGGCACTTCAGGAGATGGCATGGGGAACGTGGAGCCGCCACAATCAGCGCTGGCCTCTGGAGTCAGCCTGCACACCTATGACTTCGTGGTTCTGGTCGTCTACTTTGTCTTTGTCATCATCGTGGGGATCTGGGTGAGTCTGACCATGGTTGAGGCTGACACGGGAGGCAGGTTGTGAAGTGGGGATAGCATATCAGGGCCCAGGCAGAGGTGATAGCAGCTTCGGGCACGCTCCCCTCTAGCCCTCCTTTCACATTGAGGCCCAGAGAGGACTGTGGCTCCCCCGAGGTCACACAGCGAGGCAGGCATAGGCAGGGGTGCCTGATGCTTCATTTCTGCCTCTCCTCCAGCTGAGATACCCAAGACAATGGTGCCCAGCTAGCCCTTCTCACACTAGACTCCCAGCCGAAGGGCAGAGCTTCCCACAGTTGCCAGGGCTCCGGGCTGACAGGGAGGAGCCAGGTGGACCCAAAGTTCTGCCTTCTCTGTTCTGGGAGCTGGTGGCATGAACCATGAAACGGGGCTACATGGTGAGTTCAAGGAAGCCTGAGCTCAGACCCCAACCCCAGGGATAGAGCTGCATAGCCTCTCTATGCACCCCGTGTCTTAGCCAGCCTGAACAGCCAGGGACAGCACCACAGTAGTCCTGATAAAGCCACAATATGACTCACCCAGGCACCAGCTGGTGTGGCGCCAGCTCTTATCACAGCCACGTTCCACTGCCCACCAGCACTTTAGACTCTGCTGTGGGCTGGGCCAGCTGCTGGTTCCAGGCCCACCAGGAGCTTACTAAGCTGGCGCATACCTGGAAAACATCTTGGCCTCAGTTTCCTCATCTGTAAAGTGGGGTGAAGAGCCCTGCCTTCCATTGCTGATCTGAGGAGGATGTGGGTGCCGAGCACTCAGGACTCAGCTCCCTGGAGACTGGACAAGCTGCTTCTTCGTCCAGGTCCCTCACCTGCAACCTGATATCCGCTGCTCAGCAGGCCTCCCCTAGGACATGATGAGGAGCAGTTCACAGGCACCGACTCCAGCTCTCACTGCCGCTCCCTGCCAGCTGCACCCCTTGGGGCCCAAAGCGTCCACCTGCCTGGCCCGTCTCTCCTGTGGGCACCTCTGTGTGCAGAGCCCACCAGAGGCCTCTTTCTTTAACCAGGGCCCATAGCTCCTGTTTCCTCACACACTGCCCTGCCCCTCTCTCTTCCCCTAGAGAAAGGTTGTGTGGTATACTCTCGCTCTCGGGAGAGTTGAAAGGCCAGAAAGGTGAGGGGACTGAGCATGTGATGATAGCTGTTCCCCACAGTCACAGTCCTTTCCGGGAGGCTGGGGCCGGGGAGGTGGGCTTGTTAGCCAGACATACCCACGACCCCGGAATTAGTAGCTTGGCTACAACCTGTGCTGTGTCCAAGAACTGGGGCTCTTTGTGGGGGCCAGAGGCTGGAAGAGTCTGGAAACCCACATCCCTTGTTATTTCCTTTCCAGTCTTCCTTTCGTGCAAGCCAAGGGACCATCGATGGCTACTTCCTTGCAGGAAGGTCCATGAGCTGGTGGCCGGTGAGTCCACCTTCCCCCTCTCTCCTCTGACTGTCTGTCTAGTCTCCTCTTGCAGGGACAAGCTCCTATGTGGGTTTCCTGGCTCTGGATACACCCCAAAGGCCATCTCCTGAGAGCTCCTCTTCATGCACACTTCGGCCAAGTGTCCACTGGGCATGTCCATATGCAGGCACTGGGAGACATGGACTTGTGGAAGTCGAGATGCCCCTCTAGAGCAGCCCAGACTTGAGCTGAGCATACATGTCAAGGGGGAAGGGAGCCAAGGTTCTGGAGCACTGAGGGAAAAGGGAGCGTTATGGTTTCTCAGGAGGTGGCCCAGACTCAGCTCTGAAGAGCAACAGAAGGAGTGAAATCATCCACGCAAAACCCCCAATAACCTCAAGAAGCCCATCCTGAGACCTATGTCACCCCCACTCTCTCCCATCTCTCCCCCACTTGGATCTCCAAACTCCCTCCTCCTGAACTGGGATGGAGGGAGGGAGCCGGTCGATCCCTGCCTAGGGGCCTGGTGAGGAGTCAGCTAAAGATGGCCCAGCTAATTGCATGTATACCTGGCAGGAGTGGACTGAGCTCCTGAAGAAAAATTAACTTAGGGACTGGAGATATAGTACAGCGGTTAGGGCATTTGCCTCGCATGCAGCCGACCCGGGTTTAATTCAAAGAAAAATTAACTATGCTGGGAATTTCTCAGTTCTTCAGTCCTCTCTCTGCTGCCCTTGAACTGGACCTTTGGGAATCAGAGGGTCCAGGGCCTCCCCCCACACCCTCTTTGAGGGCCTCTGCTGACCCCCAACTCCCTTCTCTTTGGAGGCCCTTGGGTAGACGGTGTCTGCAGAGCTTCCTCCTGCAGGCATGAGCTGCTTCTGCACCTCCACTTTGCCTTCACTCACATCACCAGAGACTTTGCTTTGCTGATTCCTTCCTGGTCTATCTCCAAGATCACCCCTCCTTCGCCCGTGGGCATGTGGAGAGCATGTGAAATGTCTCTAACAGTGCCCTTCATACAGCCAGTGTCAGGCTTGTCCTTTCCTCGTTGTCCCTCAACTGCCTCTGATGGCACGTTTCCAGAATCTACTTTCTGCTCTCTCTGCCTCCTTCCGGGAATCTGAAGTTCATGGTCATGATTCCTGATGGATAAAGATCAAAGTGAACCTGACCTTTGACCCCACTGTGATTTGCAGATCGGAGCATCTCTGATGTCCAGTGATGTGGGCAGCGGCTTGTTCATGGGCCTGGCTGGGACCGGCGCTGCCGGAGGTCTTGCTGTGGGAGGCTTCGAGTGGAACGTAAGGACTCTCAGGAGAGGGGTGGGGCTCAGACCCTCCCCACCACACCCCTTCATGGTCTCAGCACTGGAGGGTCAGTGTACTGGGGAGGCTGCAAGGTGTTTGGAGGAGCCACTTCACAGATGGGAACACCAAGGCCCCGGAGCAGAGGGACTCAGCCGGTCCTAGGAGGAGTTCAGGGCGTGCCGCTCCCTCCTCAGGCTCTCCCTCAGCACAGAGCAGTGCCTCCGGGGGCTCATCTTCCTTCTCCCCACTCTCCAGGCAACCTGGATGCTTCTGGCCCTTGGCTGGGTCTTCGTCCCCGTGTACATTGCAGCGGGAGTGGTCACGATGCCGCAGTACCTAAAGAAGAGGTTTGGGGGCCAAAGGATCCAGGTGTACATGTCTGTCCTGTCTCTCATCCTCTACATCTTCACCAAGATCTCAGTGAGTGCCCGGGCCGCCATGGCTGTCTCTCGGAAGGGAGGCAGGAGGGAAGGACAAAGGAGAAAAGGAGGATGAACCCACATTCTCACCTTTGATGCCTGCTGCCCCTCCACAGTGGGGTGGTCAGAACAGAATGATAAGTGTTGGTGGGGTGAATGACAGTCTCTCCACTCAAAGAACCCATAGCCTAGAGTTCATTCATTCATTCATTCATTTATTCATTCATTTGCTTTTCCATCTGCCCCATGCATGAGTGACCTAGAATATCACCATTCCAAAGTCCCTTTTTTTCTCCATCGTTCTAAATGCTGACTGGACCAAGGATCTGCGTCTCAGCTCCTTGTGACAGGGAGGTTTGGGTCTCCTACAGTCAGGCCTCCTGTTGGTCACAGGGTTCCCCATAAAAGGTCTTCTGACAAGTGGCAGAGGGTGTCACAAGTGTATCCTAGAGAAACAAAAATGGTGAGTCTGCAGCCTCCTATCCCACCAGTGACCAGAAACAGTGCCAGGAGTTGGGTGAGGGCTGTGTTCTCCTATTCTCAGAGACTGAGACTTAAGATTCTCTCAAAACTGGGCTTCTGCCCTGGAGCTTCAGCCCCACCAACTCTGCTGCAGGACACTGCAGAGGCTGAGGAGTGGTGCTGTGGGGGACGGTCTGGGGCACTACTCCTCTCCCAGATGCCTCTCCTCTAGCCCAGCTTCCTCTGCCTGCCACTTTGCTATCTCCCCATTGCCTTCGAGGCCATGGCTCAGTGCTACCAGGCAAGAGTCTCAGCCCACAAATCCATGCAGAACTCCAGAGACCTTTAAGGGTGGGGGGTGGTTGGCTTTGGGGGTTTAAAGAGTGACTCAGGAGATCTATAGGGATAGGCGACTACTGGGATCTGCAGAGGTGAATGGCTCTGGGGTCCTAACAAGTGAACCCACACTACTCAGCAGGGGCTCAGGTCTCTCCATGCAGAATGAGGGCTGACAGTATGTGGCCCCGCTGGCTCAGTGGCCATCCTGAGGCCTTCGGGTCACTGGGACTCCTGGCCTGGCTCTCTGCAGACTGATATCTTCTCGGGAGCCGTCTTCATCCAGATGGCCTTGGGCTGGAACCTCTACCTGTCCACCGTGGTCCTACTGGTGGTGACAGCCGTTTATACCATCGCAGGTAAGGGAACAGGCCACATGAGGAGCAGAGTTGGGGCAGGCACCATGGGGGACCAGAGGAGGGGCTGGGGAAGACAGATGTCCATAAACAAAGCTGACCGAGGGGTGAAAGAGAGCAGGAAAAACATTGCCTGAGAGCCTGAGGCAGAAGAAACCAGGAGGCAAGAATGAAGGAGGTCAAGAGAACAGGGGGAAAGTGTTGGAATTAGTGAGAGGGAAGAGAGGCGTGAGATGTGCACAGAGGGTCACTGGACCGTGTCCTGAACTGTGGTCACTGCATCTGCTCTCATAGGACCCTTTAGTATCTGGGTCCCTGAGGGAGTAGCCAGGGCTTGTGCCCACATAGAGGGACAGGAAGGGAGGGGGAGTGACCTGGTGCAGCTAAATCCCAGCCAGGCTCACAAATGAGACATTGCCAGCCAGGAAGCCACAATGTAGGGTGCCCAGAGGTGGTACCGAAGGCCACAGAGACGGAAAAAATTTCACTCTGCCCACTCTCATTCCCCACATGTGTCTACGACATGGCAAAAAGTTGGCACAGGGGACAGGCAGTGGCTGGAGCTCAGGGACTAAGAGGCCCTGGGTCTGGTCTGGTGTATCCGTGTGGTCAGGGCAGCTCCCACGCCAGAGACAGTCCCATGTTATGGGCTGACAAGCCCTCTTCTCTGTCCCAGGGGGCCTCACGGCTGTGATCTACACAGACACTCTGCAGACGGTGATCATGGTGGGGGGAGCCCTGGTGCTCATGTTTCTGGGTAAGGAGGCCTGGGGACACCTGCCCACACCCCTATGTTCCTCTCCAGTCTGTCTTTGGTTGTCACAACCATGGTTTGATAGAACTTTCCAGAATATGGAGCCATGTGCCTGATCCCCACCCCTCTCCCACATACACACATATATGCATACACCCCTTCTGGGAAATGCTCACACTCTTTCCAAGCTCTCCTCTGCATGCCCCCTCCACATGCGCACACCCCTCCAGGTTTTACACACACACACACACACACACACACACAAAGACACACACACACACATATTTCCTCAGCCTCCAAGAAGCAGTAGTCTGTCTCCTCCATCTTAAGGGTCCCATAGCTGAAGCTATATTCTCTCAATCACATAATATTTCCCAGGTCTGGGACCTGAGACTCTCTACTCTCTCTCTCTCTCTCTCTCTCTCTCTCTCTCTCTCTCTCTCTCTCCCTCTCTCTCCTCTCTCTCTCTCTCTCTCTCTCTCTCTCTCTCTCTCTCTCTCTCTCTCTCTCTCTCTCCTCTCTTTCTCTGTATGTGAATGTTGTGAATGTGCATGTGTTGGGGTGCATATGACAGGCCCCTGGGGTCTGGGGTCTTCGATACCCACACTCTCTGTGCTCTCTCACCCGCAGGCTTCCAGGAGGTGGGCTGGTACCCAGGCCTAGAGCAACGGTACAGTCAAGCCATCCCCAACGTCACCGTCCCCAACACTACCTGTCACCTCCCCCGGCCCGACGCCTTCCACATATTCCGGGACCCTGTGACCGGGGACATCCCTTGGCCAGGCCTCATTTTTGGGCTCTCAGTGCTGGCCACCTGGTACTGGTGCACAGACCAGGTGATGCCCTTATGGGACTGGCTGGGCCCATCAGGAATGGGGGATGCCCATGGGAAATGGGCTTCTGGAGGTGCAACAGTGGGATGGTCGGGACTGCCCAAGCACCCACTCCTCTGTGCCACCTTTGCAGGTCATTGTTCAGAGGTCTCTCTCAGCCAAGAATCTGTCCCACGCCAAGGGAGGCTCTGTGCTGGCAGGCTACCTAAAGATGCTGCCCATGTTCTTCATTGTCATGCCTGGTATGATCAGCCGTGCCCTGTACCCTGGTAAGATCTTTGCTCATTCTCATGATGTGTCACTCAGGATAGCACAATTTCCCTTAAAAATATTGTGTGAAGTGATTTAAGTACAATTGAGGCCCCCAAGATTTCCAAGGGGAACACAGGTGGAAACCTCATCCATGGGGGTGATTGCACAGGGTAGGAGGCAGCCCACGGGAAGGGGGACACAGGAAGAAGGAAGGAAGGAAGGAAGGAAGGAAGGAAGGAAGGAAGGAAGGAAGGAAGGAAGGAAGGAAGGAAGGAAGGAAGGAAGGAAGGAAGGAAGGAAGGAAGGAAGGAAGGAAGGAAGGAAGGAAGGAAGGAAGGAAGGAAGGAAGGAAGGAAGGAAAAAGGTGAGAAGTATAGTTCTAACCTCTCAGGGCTTCCCGGTAGTTGCCTTTGATCAAAGCTTCCTAGCAGGCTTCGAAGCTCATAGAGACCAGAAATATCTCAGAAGCAAACTTTTGTACGGGGACTCACCAATCTTTGGGTGTTACCTCTGACAGAGGGACAGTGAGCTGTCTCTGTGGGTCCTAGGGAAACAGGGCTGAGCACCCACTTACCCTCTCCTGCTATTGCTCTTCCTGCAGATGAGGTGGGCTGTGTGGACCCGGACATCTGCCAGAGAATCTGTGGGGCCCGTGTGGGGTGCTCCAACATCGCCTATCCCAAGCTGGTCATGGCGCTCATGCCCGTGGGTGAGTCCTCCTTACCTGTGGGTTGACCTTCATGCCTACCTACCTCCACATCCTCACTGTCTGCAGAGTTTGAACACAGATTCACAGGGGGACTAGAAACCTTCAGCTTCCCAATACACACACACACACACACACATACCCTCTAAGCATGGACGCACATATACACCTAAACATGGATGTACACACACACATACACACACACACACACACACACACGCACTCAGTACAAGTGTCTGCTAGAGCCACTCTGTGCCCTGCTCTGTCCTGGAGATTCAGGGAACCACAGGAGCTCCCACCCGGACCCTTACACTCAGCTCTACACAGCCCAGGGCATCCCAACTGGGGGCTCAGTGATGGAGCATGGGATGAATGGCTGAGGAAGCCCTCAGAGGTTCTTGATCCAGCCAGGACAGGGGAGGGTCAGGACTTCTCCAGAGGAAAGGAGGCACCCTGGGATTATAAGAGGAGGGTCTGGGGGCGCTCCATGTACAAAGGCCTGGGCTATACATCATACATGCAGGGTTTCTTTATTTTTTCAACTGGAGATTTGTGGTAATTAACCCTCATCACCTGTTCCCCCAACCCACTGCTGCACCCCCAAAGCAAGTGACCACAATTCTACCCTCTTGACTCTCTAACTATGAACTTAGTTCCTGTGCTTTTGGTTTATATTTCACATTAAATGTGCTAAAAGGTATGCACACATATATAATTTTCTTTTTCTGCTTTATGTCCTATAACACAATGCCCTGGAGGTCCATGTATGTTGCATATGGCAACTCAGGTTTATTTTAGTGGCAAATTCACTTTCCATAGTCTCTATATCATCTTATTTCCTTTGTCCACTCACAGCTGAGCACTGATATTTCTTTCTGATCTGGGCTATTGTGAATCAAGTTGTCCTGAATGCTGGGGTGTAGGTATCCTCAAGGTGGGGAGATATTCCATTCTTAAAACCACTCCCCCACCCTCCACTGCCCCCGGTCCCATGGACCGGGGAAATCCAAGCTTTGACACCCAGACCGAGATGTCAAGGCTGCAGAGTACCTGACAGACCGCCTTGTCTCCAGGCCCTGCCCGGTGGGATTCTCTCTCCATGCCACACCCTCCCGTGCCCCTGGGAGCGGCCCCCGCAGCACCTCCTGTCTCCCCAGGTCTGCGGGGCCTGATGATCGCCGTCATCATGGCTGCCCTCATGAGCTCGCTCACTTCCATCTTCAACAGCAGCAGCACCTTGTTCATCATCGACGTGTGGCAGCGCTTCCGCAGGAAGGCGACAGAGCGGGAGCTCATGGTGGTGGGCAGGTGCGCGGCCCATCCTTCCTCCACCCTCTTTGAAGATAGTGGCCCCTGCCCTGGGACCCTGCAGGCCAGCAGAGCCCCGGGGGCCCAAGGTCAACAGTCCACAGCTAGGTCCCTTCTCTGAGTCCCACTGCTCCCCCGGGTGGGAAGTGGCCAGGTGAACCTTCAGAGGAACTAGGAGCTGACAAAGGCTGTAATGAAAGGAAGGTGGGAAGTCCAAGTGGGCATGACCACGCCAGGAAAAGCCACGCCCTTTGGAAACTCTTGGCCACGCCCCTCTAGGAGCCCACAGACCAGGAGAGCTGGAAGGCTCCTTATTTCCTCCAGCCTACCCTGAACACCCATCATGCATGTGACCTTGGCATCAGGACCCACGGACGCCTATCATGGCTCTTGCAGAGGATGCACATAATTTGGGATAGGCAGAGAAATGTGGATCATTTTTTGGTGAGATCTGCCTTACTGAAGCCCTTCCTAGGAAGAAAAAGACTACAAAAGACGCAGAGCCTTGAACACGGAGTTAAAGGATTTAAACTTTATATCCTGGGCTTGTTTTATGCTTTTCAAAGTGTAACTTGTTGATGCTGGGAGATATCAGGTGTGACAGAACACCCGTCTAGCGTGTACAGGTTGTGAATTTGATCTCCAGCACCACATACCCACCCCCAATTCCAGCATCTCCAGAAAAAAACACCTCTTTCATTTTTTTTTAAGTTATAGCTTGGCCTATAATTTTTATTTTATTTTCGGGGAGCCACATCTGGCTGTGGTCAGGGCTTGCTCCTAGCTCTGCACTCAAGAATCACTTCTGGCAGTGCTCAGGGGACCATCTGGGCTACCAGGCATCAAACCCAGGTCGGCCGCATGCCAGGCAAGCACCCTACCCACTGTAGTATCTCTCCAGCCCTCGGCCAGTGATTTGGCTTTTTCTACAGAGGCTGTGCATTTTGGAGTGTAGGTTAAGGTCCCTTTCTGGAATCTTTGCTTCATAATTCCAACTCTATTTTTCAGGCTTCTGGACTAGCATGTTTAACCTCCTTTCCTCTGCCCCTGCACTCACTGTGCCTTCCATCAATGTGAGTGCATTCTGCCTGGGGCTGCTGACTGAATTCCTGCTGCCTGCTCATCTGTGCCAGACTTACGGGAGAGACTGACTAGAGGGGAGAGATAAGTGGCAGAGGGGATCCATGGGTAACTGCTGCTCTAGTGGGGACTGAAGATAAAATAGGACAGAGCACAAGGAGAAAGGGTTGTGCAGAGATAATTAATAGAAAGTTCCTTTTAACTGTTTAGACACTTAACTGTTTTCATCAATTAGTGGTGTTTGGATGCTATCACCTGGTCATCAGTATTATTGAACATAACACATCCAGGAAAATTTTTTTTTCAACTGTGCATGACAACTGACAATGAATAAAAGGAGAGAGAGACACAGAGAGATAAAGAGAGAGAGAGTGGAGACAGAGAAAAAGAGATTGAGTGCGTGTGGGCCCAGGGATCTGAGTACTTGTCCCTGAGCCAGGATCAGTTAAGGACTGTCAGAAAGTTTACCTTGCTCTGTGAAAATTCAGGATAAAGGAGAGAGGGTTAAAGCTGGAACAACATAGAAGGGAGAAGAGTCTGGAGGTTGGAGCTGTCCTGGGTAAGGGCTTCCCTGCACAGGCCAAACTCAGGCCAGAGGCCGTTTCCTGGGGAAGTTGGTGAGAGAAGAGGACAGATTCTTCCTGACAGCCACTCAGGCTACATGCCCTGAAAGTCAAAAAGCCAAAAGCCAAATTTCTGGAATTCTAATATTTAATTATATTCTAGTATCTATTTAGGATCTAGTAGTTCTACTATCTGAGACTTTATGAGTCTGAATTTCTTTGAGATCCTACTGTCTAACTTTCTTAGACTCAGCAACCATGGATCCCACCTCTCGTCTCTCCCCGGTTCCCTTCCCCAGACCCCTCACAGTGCCCTGTGTTCTCCCGGCAGAGTATTTGTGGTCTTCCTGGTGATCATCAGCATCCTTTGGATCCCCATCATCCAGAGCTCCAACAGCGGCCAGCTCTTCGACTACATCCAGTCAGTCACCAGCTACTTGGCCCCACCCATTACTGCCCTCTTCCTGCTGGCCATATTCTGCAAAAGAGTCACAGAGCCTGTGAGTAAAGCCTCACCCCTGCCTCCTACACACACCAGAGGGGCAAGTCCATGACCTGCTTTTTGTGACCTGGGGAAAATCTGCCACCAACTCAGGTCCCCATCTATAGCACCTGGATTAGATTCCTAATTTTCTTCAGCCTTCGTGGTTGATTCCCACCAGAGTGGCTGTGAGCATGCTGTTTGAATGCCGTGGTTTGCATGCCAGGGTTTACAAGCTTCACCTTAAGTAGCCATCCATAAGCTATCGGGGTGTGGGGGGAGAGGTGAATCAATAGCAATTAGAGTAACTTCTAATAGCTGCTCTGAGTAAGGGCTAGGAGCACTTTTCCCTGAGGCAGCTAGAAAAAATCAGGGAAGCCTTCAAGGACAAAAATTTGAGCTGAGCCCAAAGCACCAGTGATGATGGGACGAGCTTTCTTAGCAGGAATAACAGGGTGTGAAATCATAGATGGAAATGAGAGTTTTCTGGGGTCTATCCATTTCTCACACTCTAAGTGGGCAGCAGTGATGAGAGTGAAACCAAGAGTGAATATTGAGGTTACCTGCTCAAGGCTTACTCCTAGCTCTGCACTCAAGAATCTCTCCTGGCAGTGCTCAGTGGACCATTATGGGCTACCAGGCACAGAACTGAAATCTGACACCAGCCTGAGAGGACCCAGGGGCCAGGACTAGCAACCCAATACTCCCCAGAGAACCAAGAAAAGACAACCGCAGTGCTGGCTCTGGATTGGGGAGTTAAGGGACAAACACCTTAGTGCAGGCTCCACAGGAGCCATGCAAATGTCATGGGCACAGCAGAAAAATCACTACCGCCAATCCTGGGGAAGCTAAACCAGGCGGGGGCTGGGGTGTCAGCTCCCCACCCAGAACAGGATGCTCAGCAGAGCTAACTGCCAGATATTCCTGCTTATTTCAGAAATCTTTGATATCAAGAGCATCCAATCTCCCCTCATGTTTTAAAAGAAAATTTGGCTTTTGTACCCACCCAGTAGTTGCTTGGGGGTTTCTCCTGGCTTAGTGCTTTGAGGACCATGCAGTCCTGGCAATCATAACTGGGCTCCAGCTGTAAAGCCTGAGCTCTAGCTTTTGTTTTAGCTTCTATTCCCCCCCCCCACAATCACGTCCCCCCCCACACACACACACACCATGCACCGGCAGCTCATTTTCAAAAATGCGAGTCATCTAACCCTTATAGACTGGAAGCAAGAGACTAGAGTCAAATGATGCTCTGAAGAAGCTCTAGGGAGGAAGAGCTATTCTTTTGTTCCAAGAAAAAGAAAGGTAGTGGAAGGTTAGGGATGGGGGAGGAGAAGCAAAAGAGAAGCAACAGGCAATAATGGAATGCTGTGATTTCTGACTTCACTGAACACCGAGGGCGTCCTAGAGCCCACTGCTTCCTACACAAGCTCCTTCTGTTCTTTTTTTTTTTTATTAGTTTATTTTTAATTAGAGAGTCATCGTGAGGGTACAGTTACAGATCCATACATTTTTGTGCTCATGCTTCCCCCATACAAAGTTCAATAACCCATCCCTTCACCAGTGCCCATTCTCCACCACCCGTAAACCCAACATCCCTCCCCCCCTCCGCAGACCCGTCTCCCCCCACCCCACCCTGCCACTATGGCAGGGAATTCCCTTTTGTTTTCTCTCTCTGATTAGGTGTTGTGGTTTGCAATAGAGGTGTTGAGTGGCCATTGTGTTCAGTCTCTAGTCTGTATTCCACCCGCCTCACCCTTCCCCCACATGACCTCCAACCACATTTTACTTGGTGGTCCCTTCCCTGAGTTACCCAGAATGAGAGACCAGCCTCCAAGCCATGGAAACATTCTCCTGGTACTTATTTCTTCTATTCTTGGGCGTTAGTCTTATAGTCTATTATTCTATATTCCACAGATGAGTGCAATCTTTCTATGTCTGTCTCTCTCTTTCTGACTCATTTCACTTAGCATGATACTTTCCATGTTGATCCACTTATATGCAAACGTCATGACCTCATTTTTTCTAACAGCTGCATAGTATTCCATTGTATAGATGTACCAGAGTTTCTTCAACCAGTCATCTGTTCTAGGGCACTTGGGTTTTTTCCAGATTCTGGCTATTGTGAACAGTGCTGCGGTGAACATATACGTGCATATGTCACTTCGACTATACTTTTTGGCTTTTCTGGGATATATTCCCAGCAGTGGTATTGCTGGGTCAAATGGGAGCTCAACCTCTAGTTTTTTGAGAATCGTCCATACTGTTTTCCAAAAGGGCTGAACTAGCCGGCATTCCCACCAGCAGTGTAGAAGGGTCCCTTTCTCCCCACATCCTCTCCAACAGCGGTTGCTTTTGTTCTTTTGGATGTGTGCTAGTCTCTGTGGTGTGAGGTGGTATCTCATGGTTGTTTTGATCTGCATCTCTCTGAAGACTAGTGATGTAGAACACTTTTTCATGTGCCTTTTGGCCATTCGTATCTCTTCCTTGGTAAAGTTTCTGTTCATTTCTTCGCCCCATTTTTTGATGGGGTTGGATGTTTTCTTCTTGTAGAGTTCAACCAGTGCTTTATATACCCTTGATATCAACCCCTTATCTGATGGGTATTGTGTAAATATCCTTTCCCATTCTGTAGATAGTCTTTGTATTCTGGTCACTGTATCTTTTGCGGTGCAGAAGCTTTTTAGTTTAATGTAGTCCCATTTGTTGATCTCTGTTTTTACTAGATTGCTTAGTTCCGTGTCATCTTTGAAGATACCTTTATCTTCAATATCCTGGAGAGTTTTGCCGACCTTGTCTTCAATGTACCTTATGGTTTGTGGTCTGATGTTGAGGTCTTTAATCCATTTTGATCTGACTTTTGTGCATGGTGTCAGGTCGAGTTCTAAGCCCATTTTTTTGCATGTGATTGTCCAGTTGTGCCAGCACCATTTGTTAAAGAGACTTTCCTTGCTCCACTTCACATCTCTTGCTCCTTTATCAAAGATTAGATGATCATACATTTGAGGTTGTGTGTGGGGATATTCCACCCTGTTCCATTGGTCTGCAGCTCTGCCTTTGTTCCAGTACCATGCTGTTTTAATTGTTACCGCTTTGTAGTAGAGTTTAAGGTTGGGGAGGGTGATGCCTCCCATCATCTTTTCCCCAAGAATTGTTTTAGCTATCTGTGGGCATTTATTGTTCCATATAAATTTCAGGATTGCTTGCTCCGCTTCTTTGAAGAATGCCATGGGTATCCCTATAGGGATCGCGTTAAATCTGTATAATGCTTTTGGGAGTATTGCCATTTTGACAATGTTTATTCTCCCTATCCATGAGCAGGGGATATGTTTCCATTTCCTCATGTCCTCTTTTATTTCATGGAGTAGAGTTATATAGTTTTCTTTGTAGAGGTCCTTTACTTCTTTAGTTAAGCTGATTCCAAGATATTTGATTTTCTGGGGCACAATTTTGAATGGGATTGCTTTTTTCATGTCCCTTTCCTCTGTCTCATTGTTTGCATATAGGAAGGCCATGGACTTTTGGGTATTGATTTTATAGCCTGCGACTTTACTGTATAGGTCAATTGTTTCTAAGAGTTTCTTACTAGAGCTTTTAGGTTTCTCTAGGTATAGCATCATATCGTCTGCGAATAGTGAGAGCTTGATTTCTTCCTTTCCGATCTGAATCCCCTTAATATCTTTTTCTTGCCTGATGGCCATTGCTAATACTTCCAATACTATATTAAAGAGAAGTGGTGAGAGTGGGCATCCTTGTCTTGTCCCCGACGCCGCCGTCGGATCCTGACCAATCTCCATCCTGCAGGTAAACAGGCAATCCCTTGGAGAGCCTGCCTCAGCGCGGAGAAGCCCCCTCCCCGCCCCCTGCCCGCCTTGGCTCTGGGCTTCTCCTGAAGCCCCTGCCTGGCACCTTTCGGCCGCCGCCATCGGAGCCTGACCAATCCCCACTCTGCTGCTTAGGGGCGTGTCCTCATCTTAGGGGGCGTGGCCTTAAAGTGGGCGTGGCTTCTTTCCGGAGCGGCCGCAGTTATTTTTCTTTACCATTCCATGCCTTTTCCTTTGGCCATAATTGATAGAATCCTTCTGTTCTAACTGAAGAGCCACGGGCCATGCTCGGGGCCTCTACATTTCTCTGTTGCCCGGGAGGAAACCCCAAGTCCACAAGCTGCGTCTTCGCTCCTTCTTTCTGGAATGGGGCCCAGATCCCAGCCTAGTGCGCGCTGCCTTGCAGTGAGCCTCACTCCGCATCCTGCACTGCAACTGCAGAGGGCGCAGCCTCAGACGCTGGCCCTGACGGAGCAGCCGCTTCTGGGGAGGGAGGGGGTCCCACCTGGTGCTCAGTCCTGCGTGTGTCCCCCTCTGTCCACAGGGTGCCTTCTGGGGCCTCCTGTTCGGTCTGGCCGTGGGGCTGGTGCGCCTGATCCTGGAGTTCGCGTACCAGGCCCCCGCCTGCGGGGAGGCCGACGGGCGGCCGGCGCTGCTCAGGGACGTCCACTACCTCTACTTCGCGCTGCTCCTCTGCGGGCTCACTGCTGCCGTCATCATGGCCGTCAGCCTCTGCACGCCCCCCATCCCCGAGGAAAAGGCAAGTGACACGTGGGGACTTAGCCCACCCTACCAAGGGTCTCCTGCCTCTGTGGGCTTCCAGAGAGAGAGAGACCTCTGAGAGCTCCCTGTGAGCAAGGGGCTCCATCCAACTTGGTACAAATCCCGTAGTCTGCAGTGAGTCATTTGGCTGGAAAAGGATTCTACAAAGGACTCTGTGAGCCAGACTGTAGGGACACTCAGGCCCCTGGAGCTGAGGCACATCCCAGCACATGGTGCCTGCACCCAGAGAAAGCAAAGAGAGTGAAGAGGGGGCCAAACCCAGAGGAGACGGTCTCTCCTGGAAGCCAGGCAGTGCCACTGACAGGGTCCCTCTGGGCCCAACCTGGGAGAATAACAGTTGTCCAGATGCATGGATCCAGCTGCAGACCCAGACCCAGGCCCTTCCTTTAGAGTCTGGGTTCCTTGGTTTCAGTTGCCAAGGCCTGACCAGAGAAATGGCAAGGGGGCTCCATGATAAAGACCCACAGACTGGGGGGGGGGGGTGGGCGGGGAAGGAGGGCTGAACTATAGAAATGTGCTCACGGGCCAGAAGCTGAGGGCTAAGCACCAGTGGGCTTGGTTCTTGAGGCCTCTCTTCTGGGCTTGTGGGCCCTATGCTCCGTTTACACCTCGCCTCAATCCATGCACTCTGTTTCCTACTAGCCCAACTGTTGAAAAATGGGGTCACTCCCAACCAGTGATAAGGGGACCAGGGACGATGACTCAGCTGTGCAGGTCTGAGGGTCAGTGGTCTGACCCAGCAGAGTTCAGAGACCAGGTGGTGCCAGAGATCAAACTCGGGGCCTTGTATATGCAAAGACTGTGCTTCAGCTCTTAGAGTGAACTCTCCAGCACTTGCGTATAGGTGACCCTTCAATTCTCTACTCCAGGTAAAGCCTCTCTCCCAAAGTATTAACCCTCAAGCCCCCCAGATCCTGGTTTCCCAGACCAGTCCACAGGCTGTGGGTGAAACAGAGTTTGCAGAGTGAAAAAGCAGCATGGTCTCCCCAGAGCCCCCAGAGAGTAGATTGCATGGTGGGGGTTATTTCAGGAGAGGGCCCTACGTTGTCTGTAGCAAGTGGGGAGGCAGGGCAGGGGACCTGGTTTGACCCCTAACAAAAGGAATTCGCTGGAAGGGAAAGAGGGGGAGGGGAAGGGGAAGAGGGTCAGAGCTCAGGCATCACAGTCCCTCCATATGTAGGAACCAAGAATTTGCCATGTTGTTCTCTGTCAAACCACTTAAGGAGAGGCAAGAGGTAGTCATGGGGCTATCATAGGACACCTACTCGCTCTCGTCACCTGTAAATCTCCACTCATAACTCTACGACGTTTCAAGCTCCCCAACATAATGGTGGATGACATCCCCTTACACTCCTCACTCTGCCTTTTCCCAAACCCATGGCTCCTCCTACTCTCTCTCTGCTCATTACCACCTCTTGGTCCAAGGCAAGCTCCTGAAGGCCCCAAGAACTGCTTTCCTGCATCAGCCTAACCTACTCCCTGTAGCTCCCTGCTCCCTTCCTCACCCGTTTCCCCATTTCCTCAGGGACTTCCTGCCGCAGGCCCAGGCAGAAGCCTTCTGGGAAATCTCTCACTCCCAGAACTGACAGCCTCTTCCCAGGTTTGAAGTTTGCAGCCTACCTACAGGGCCTGTAAGGTTTGAGGCATGAGCCTAGCAGTGAATCCATGGAATATGGCGCCTCTGTGTGCCCAGCATAGGCCTGGTATGGAGCAGGGCCCAGAGCCTAGGGGCGCTGGGCCTCCACCCCTGGCCCCCTTCCATTTGGTGTGTGCCCTGGGCATGCAGGGACCCAGAGCAGCATTTGTTGGCAAAGGCAATGAGTAGACAGGACAGGACTTGATTTTCTTTCCCTCCAGCTCGCTCGCTTAACATGGTGGACCTGGAATTGCCCCTGCTCTGAGAGAGAAATGGAGACTCCAGAGCAGAGCCCAGGGGCCTCAGAGCTGCCGCCTGGGGAGCTCCCTGCACCGGGCAGAACAGCCAAGAGCTCCAATCAGGACCCTGAGCAGCCCCAAGGTAGGCTGGGGGGTATCAGAGAGCTGTGGGAGCAGCAGACTGCCTGCCGTGGGGTCCCTCAAAGTCCCATGAGGTTACTGGAGTACAGTCTCTGAGGGACACATCACCCAGATATCTCCCTTCCTCCCTTCCCACAAGCCAATTAACCTATAGAGAAGGAAGACAAACAGGTAAGATCCGGAAGCCAAGATATTAGCGTGGTGGAGTGTGGGTGGAAGGACAGGCACCTCCATGAGGAGGTAAGTGCATTCATCCTGAACCCCAGGACTTGGATGAGGCAGAGACTTCCCTGCTGCCACCTGCATTGGGGGCAGGGTCCTGAGCCAAGGCTGACCCCTTGGTCTTCCTAGATTCACTAGCATGAAGCCTCTTCACCATACACATGTACACACACACACACACACACACACACACACTGTGGTCTCGTTGACTAGATCTGGGCAGAAAATCAAAGGGTGTTCCAGCCACACAGGAACTTAGCCATCCTCGGTGCAAGCAGCCAGGACTGGCAGTGCCCACTACTCCTCCAGGCATCCTCCCAGCACTGCCCTGGGCTCCAGTGCTGGCTGGAAATATTATAGACACATTCAGTCACCCCAAGACCACACTGTGCCTAAAGTTGAAAATTCAATTATAGACAAACTGCAGCTTTAACCTTCCTCTAGTGTGACTAAATACATCAAATAATGTTGAGATTCACATAAAGACATAAAAATTTCCCAAACTACAAATTTCTCATGGAAAATTTTAACAAAAAGTCAAGCAATTAAAATCTGGGATTTTTGAGATAGTCCAGCTTAAGGCATTTGGGTTTCATGGGGTCAGCCCTAGCACCATGTATAATCTCTGAGGATCACCAGAAGGGATCACTGAGCACAGAGCCAGAAGTACGGCCCGAGCACCACCAAGTGTTACCCCAAAACATAAATGAAACAGTTAAAAGAAGTTTGAAAGCACAAACCCAAATTCAATTTGACTCACACTTATGAGTAGAAAATAAGTGACATTTAAGTCCTACATTTGCTGTTCTGCCCTAGTGAGAGGGAGAGTTAGCACTGGGTGGAGTTGGGAAGGAGTAGAGTTGGCAATAGAAGGACCCACCTACTGGCAGCTGCTCCCTGACACTGGACTGTATCCCAGAACTGGATGCAGGGCCTCCTGCATCTTCCCTTCAACCTCTGTCTCTGGTGGTGCACAACTGCTTGGAATTCCCACAAGAACCCAGTCAAGACTGTGAAAGCATGTCTGCTCGGCCAGCCTGGCTGGCAACAGGACCTCACGTGCTTACTGCTTTTGACAAGTGCCAGGAGCCCTCCTTGGAGCCTGAGAAACCCTCCTTTTGAGGCCTTGAGTTCTGGGAGATAGTGAGAGAGAGAGAGAGAGAGAGAGAGAGAGAGAGAGAGAGAGAGACATTCCTCAGATTAACATCATATGCTCCCAGACCCAAGGGTCCCAAACATAGTGTTTCTTGCTCCACTGGCAGCAATTAAAAAACAATGCTTGATTATAAGACACCATCCATGATGGGGTTTGCAACATCACAAATTTCCAAGGTCAAAAGCTACATGGGCCACTTCAGAAAGCACCACCAAAGCACCAGTTTCCTTCTATAGCCTTATCTGTGGTCTCAATTCATCGCATTGTGTCGTAGTAAGTCCTGTCTCTGCTTCAAATGTTGTACTCCATTCACCGGATGTTGGGGGTATCATAATTGCTTCTCTCTTCACTGTATCAAGGACCAGATCTAAACACTTCTGGATACAGAAACAGCAATCTAAAAATCACAAGCTTTCTATAGACAACGCAGCTACTGCAAGAGGAAACAGCAAGGATAGAACTGGGCAGGAGACCCCAAAGGGGAAGAGGGAGGGCCCAGTTTGTCCCAAGTCAGGGTGGGGCCCAAGATAAAGCCCAGTGACAAGGTAGCTACCATGCAACCCTCCCTGGTTTACTGTATATGCTGGGAACAGAGCTTGTCCCTCTATAAGCAGAATAAAGTCTGCTCCCTACAGGACTTCTGCTGCTAGAAGTCTAGTTCAATGGGTCAACTGGGACCAGAAAGATTTCTGTGAGTGAAATCCTGCCTCAACCACAGGAGAACAGGTGGGGAGAGGCAGGGAGAGGCCCAAACTCTTTCCGCCAAGGGAGTAGGGTCTGTGGAAGAAGCCCCTCCCTCAAAGATAATCTCTGTTGATTCCAGGTTAAAACGCAAAGTGGACACACAATTTGAAGCTCTCAACATAGAAAGTTGAATAAATTTTAATGTAGTAAAATAGATACCCCCCAAAGTGTATATGGCCATATTCTATTACTCAAAACATGGGTGGATTTATATTCAGTCATTAATCATAGTACCACTGACTTGTCAGTCCATGTGTCTTCTCCAGCTTGGGCAAATCCCATGCTTTGCTCTCAGAAGATCCAGGTTCTATCTGTGAAACCACATGCTTCCCCCAAGCACCGCTGGGAGTGACCTCCAAAATCTGGGAGTAGCCCCTGAGCACTGCCTGCTTGGCTCCAGACACCCTGCCCCAAAACTGCCCACTGGCTTCTTGAATTATCCAAGCTAGTTCAACCCTTAAAAAGCTGACTCAGCAGTGTTGTTTGTGGTGCAGCTCTGGGGGCTGTGACCAAGAGCCTCACATCTCACCTCCATATTTGACACTCCATAGTGACATGGAACTTACCAATCATTAAAACAGCAAACAGTTCCACTTCCAGTTAGAGGGATTTTTTAATACTCATTTTATTTTACTCTGCTCTCTGTCTAAGGGGTGGGAGAGTCAAACATCAACTTTTGTTTAAATTTCATATTACTTGGTCATGCTATCCACTATAGAACCCCAGAATAGCTACCTTAGCCCACTCACAAGCTTGTGCTCAACACAACCTGGGACAGGGGGGTCAGGGGCAATGCTCAGGGCTGACCTCTAGCTCTCTGCTTAGGGATCATGCCTGACCACATTCAAGAAACCATATGAAATATCAGGGATCAAAGCATGGCCAGCAGCATGCAAGGCAAGGACCCTACCCACTCTTTTCTAGCCCACCACCAACACTTCAATGCACTGTCAAATCTGTATTCTCTGGAGAATAGCTACATGACATTGATCTAGGCAGGCATGATCTAGGCAGAGTGAGAGATTGGCACATGGCCTTGGTCAGGTGAAGGAGGAAGGCCTAAGAATGGGGTGCATGCCACCAGCTTGGATCTTCTCTGTAGGGTACCCTGGCCCAACTGTACCCCCCTTCCCATGATGTGAGCTGGGCATGTGTTCAGAATTGAGATGAGCAGCATTGTGTTCCTCAGCTCCGCAGAGATACACCTCTAGAGGACAGATTCAGGCGGGATCCAGGGTGAGGGCTCATAAAGACTGTCTCCGCTCAGCACAAGGGTCCTGAGCCCTGCATCCCCTCCTATTCCCCTTTCTAAGCACCTCGTTCCTTTCTGGGCCCCTTATGCCCCACCCCGCTGCTCTCTTCTCACTGCTCTTTCTCCACTCAACCTGGGTTCTTCTTTCTGCCCATCTGTCTCCAGCCCCGCACAGGTCCTGGACCCAGCGGCTCTGGGGCTGGCTCTGTGGATTCTCAAGTACTGAGCAGGCGCTGAGCCCAGCAGCGAAGGCAGCGCTACAGCAGAAGCTGACAAGCATTGAGGAGCAGCCGCTCTGGAGAAGAGTCTGCAACCTGCAAGCTGTCCTCCTCCTGGCCATCAACATCTTCCTCTGGGGCTACTTCGCATGACACCCCAACCTGGGAGCCTGCCCACAGGTTCAGGACAGCTCTGGCCTTCAGGGCCACAGAGACGTGCTTCCTCCTTGCTGGGTCTCCCAACCCACAGTGGTGAGACTGTGGGAGCCCCCCCAGAAAGTCCCCACACTGGGCAAACAGGAACGCCATGGAAGAGAGAGAGGACAATGGCTGCTCTATGCAGCAGAACTCATGTTAGTGCCTCTGATTCGGTCTGTTCCCTGACCTACAGTCTCTGAGCTCTGTCCCTTGTGGCTCTGTCCAGGGACTTTGTGTGTGTGTTGAGGTCAGAAAATATTAGCTGTGGTTGCAAGAAGGAGCACAAAAATGCAAATTAAAAGTGAAAGTGTGTCTTTGCTCTTAGCCTGCTACCCCTCTTCCCTTCTGCTCTGTCTCCAAGTCCCAGTCCTGTTCAGCAGGGACGCACCAGGAGGTTCTTCTATTCCCACAGGAGTGCCCATGAGAGTACGTAGAATGTAACCCTAGTGACTTTCATTTGGCAGATAGGGACTCTGGGTGAGAGAATGTCCTTGGTGCTACTCAAATCCTGCCTCTTCTTCCTTGCTTGTGTAAACATGTGTGAAGTCTCTCCAGTCTCCAGAAACTCAGGGACAAGAAGGAGAGACATGAAAGCCAGAGTGAGGTTGCCTGAGCTGGGGCTAACAGGCAGAGCCGCCGCACAGACAGCCCCAGAGCCACAGCAGCCGGCCCCGTCTCCCTCTTGCTTGGCTTACAAGGCACCGACCTGGCCTGGAAAGCACAGAGAACTGGCTTAGGGGAGTCCTCTTCTAGGGAGCTTCACAAGGTGCTCCTCGTGGTCGAGGTCTGCTCCCAGCTCCCACTCTCTGGAGATGCTTCTGTGACAGCACCAGCCACTTTATTCTGTGCTTTTTCTCCCCAAAGATGTGAATTTCCCAAGGGACAAGACTGAGGATTATCCCTTGGGAAATCAGCACCAGAAAGAGCAGGTGTTCATGAACTGTGTCTCAAGGGCTTTGTATTGTGGTTGGCTTGGTAGTTAAGGGATAGGAGGCCAACTGGTGGGAAGCGGCCCCCTAAACATGGAGTCTGAAGGGCAAGAAAGATAGTTCAGGAGTTAAGCTGCTTGTCTTGCACAACAAGCTTACTTTGTCAGACCAACTCTGAGTCCATCTCTGTCTCCACACATGGTCCCCTAACTCTGCCAGGAGTGATCGTTGAGCAGAGCCATATGTGGCCCAACCCAAGCCCTACCCCCAATCCCAGCCTCCCCCACACCAAATAAACACAGCCCTTCCCACTGCCTGAGACACATGTGAAAAAGTTGCTTTGTCCATCTAACTGGGATTCTCTTCAGTGTTGCCTTTCTAATCGTTTTTCACCCAACAACAAATCACAATTGACTTCAAGTAAATTTTGAGTCCTCGGGGCATTGAATAGCTGATTCTATGAATTATCTCTTTCCGTGACTGTCCGCTGGTCTCTGACCTCATGCTCTGCCCCCTCACAAGGCATTGCGCTCCTCATTGTTCCCCACTGACCCTTACTGAGAACTCAGCTATTTTCCCATTTTATTCCCAGAACTATTCACATAAGTTATTTTTGTGCAACTGATTATAGAAAGTTTGGCAAGGGCAAGAACTTTAAACCACAGAAGCACAATTTAAAATTAATGTTAGGGCCAGCGTGACCGCACAGGAATCAGAGGCATATGCTTTGCATGTGTGGGGCCCTGGCTCGATCCTCTAGTGCCTCCAGCTGTGGTCCTAGTGGCCCACACACCACTGGGCCATAGCAGGACTGCATGTCCAGGGCCTCACACTGAACCATCCTGCCTGATTATCACTGGAAGTGGCCCCAGGGTCCCCTAAAAACTACTCTCTCTGGAGTCTCCCCAGTCCTCAAATGTATGTATGTAAAATCAATGTATGTAAAAATCAAAAGAAAGATAGTTTTACCAGACAAAACATACCTTAAGAAAAAATGGTAAGAAAAGAAAAATAAAATTATTATTATTCACAGATAAAGGGCTTAACTCCAATAAAGATATAAAAAAAGTAGACACTAATACTGAACCTATGAGCATGTAATATAGTAATCAAGAACTAACAGATTTAAAAGAAAAAATTGTACAGCCATATAGTAGTAAGGGACATCATTATCCCTCTTTCAGCAACAGATTGATTAGGGCTTCTCAAAGTAGACTACACCTACTTCAGGAGGTGCTGGATGAGTGGGGAAAGGAAAACCCCGGGTACAACTGGGATACATTGAACAAAAATAGGAGAGTGGTGAAAGCATAAATAAAGAAAAGAAGAAATTTTTGAGAACTCATTCATATATATTTGATCTTTTTAAAACATAATTGCAATTATACTGGTTAATTTATTTTTCAAATAAATGCATGAAATTTAATTTATAACCAATGAAGAGTCATGGTTGTGGGTGGGATTTAGCTGGCAAGAGTTGGAAGTAGAATCTGCTGTGCATCAGCAGGAAGATGCTCATGTAATGACTTGCTTACACATGATGCTACAAGTATGTGTCGTGCATGCAAATTAACTTAAATGGTCTCTGAATTGTGTGACAAGAAGTTAACAATAGTGCAAGTGCAATAACTATTTAAAAATTTTAAGGGGCTTGAGCAATAGCACAGTTGTTAGGGCATTTGCCTTGTACAAGGCCGACAGTGTTCAAACTTGGCATTCCCTATGGTCCCCAGAGCCCACCAGGAGTGGTGTCTGAGTGCAAAGACAGGAGTAAACCCTGATCATTGCCAGGTGTGACAGCCTCCCCCCACCAAATTTAATCCATGTCTGATACCTTCTACCTTCATGGGTTACAGATCATACGCAAACCAAATTGAATTATTGTTTTAATAGAACAGTAATTTACACATGAGTATTTTTAGAAGTTTCCTTACAAAGATACCATATGTTTTGTTTCAAAAGAGAAAAAAAGCATGTTTATGTCAGCACAATGCAATTTGAAGTATTACAGTCAATATACTAGTAATATTTTATTAAAATGTTAGTTTAAAATGGGAATGAAACATTTTAACTTTTAACATTTAATTAATATGACTCATCTATGCTAATTAGTAAATAATATTTGTGTTAATAAGTAAAATAATTTAGGATAAACTAAATTAAAACTTTAACTGACTATAATTAAGTATCAATGTGCTTATTTCTTGATAAATTTAGTTTGATATTTGACAATTTAATAGCACACACATGTTTAATATTGACCAAAGAGCAAAACCTAATTTTAGTTTGTCTGTGGTCTTACATAAAAATCACTGTAAACCTAATATCGAGACTACTATTTTAATAACACAAATACTGCAAGAATATGCCAAGAATTTGGACAATATGTAAAAGTAGATATTTATTGCTGGAAATATGCTACTTAAAAACTAAATCAGAAAAAATAGAAAATATTAATAAATCATTGATAGCCAAAAAGGTTGGCCCAATTATCAAAAATCTCCCAACAAAGGAAAGGCCAGGACCAGTTGGTTTTATTATGAGTTCTACCAAATACTTATGGAATTAACCGTAATCTTTTTAAAACTCTTTCTCCCAAAATTGAAGTTGATAGCAAGGAATGATAGCTGAGTGGTTAGGAATGCATGTGTTGTATTCACAAGGACCCAATTTTGAAACCCACACTGCATGGGGAGGTGTTATCAAAGGGTACAAATATCCAGTTAAAAGATGAATAACAATCTGGAAAACTAAAGCACTAAAACATCACTATGATAAAGATAATAAAATTGCATTACATACTTAAAATTTGCTAAGAGAATTGATCTAAAAATGTTCTCATCAGAAATTAAATGCCTATTATTTATTATGTTGAAGTTGTTACCTAACTCTGGTGTAGTCATTATATTGCAATATCTAAGTATCAAATCAACCATATTTTATACCCAAACCTTATATGATGACATTTGTCAATAATATCCTAATAAAACTGGAGAAAGGCTATCAACTGGATAATAAATAATAAATACAATTATGTTTGAATGTTCAAAAACATAAAGATAGCTCAAAGAAAAAATACAAGACTTCATGTGGCTTATATTAACTTATCCTCTTTTTTAAAATTTTTATTTTTTTATTAATTCACCATGAGATACAGTAACAAAAATTTCATGTTTAAATTTCAATCATACAGTCATCCAACACCCATCCTTTCACCAGTGCACATTTTCCACAACCAAAACCCCCAGTATTCCTGCCCCCCCCCACTTTCCATACCTCCCCCGTTTGTGTGGCAGACAATTTGCAAGGTATTCTTCTTCTACTTTAGTTGCCTTTGATATTTCAAGACCAGTCCTACCTCCCCTTATATCTGCTGAAAATACAAATGCTAGACAATGTGTTATGTATTGCTTGTTATGAATATAATATAATGTCGTGGTCACGTGCTTTTGGAATTCTAAGATTTTAATAATTAGGGTCTGAAGAAATTGCTGCAGCAGGTTGCTCGTGTCCAAGATTCTTGTGTGCGTCTCTGGATCATGACCACATGGGAGCTGGTGCTTCTTGCTGGCTTCTATAAAATGGCAAACGCTGGAGCTCTTAGAGGGCAGGCAGTGGGACAGCGCCTGCCCCCATCTGGAGTGGCCCAGCGGAGAAGGCCTATTGAGAAGTCCCCGGCCATCTCTGCCGCAAGTTGCTCGGGTCCAAGATTTCTGTGTGTCTATATTAACTTATCCTCTTATCAGTGGTGTGAACTTTGATGGAATACTTAACTTCATATAATTTTAACATATGAAAATGGGACAGTATTACTATTTATCTAAAACTTTATTATGTAGTTAACTACATTAAACGTTGTAAAGAACTTAGTATAGAATCTGTCATATAACATAAACTCAATAAATGCTAGTGTCTTATGATGACCTAATAGTTCTTATTATACAATCAATTCTTCCTCCTTGAAAAATATACATTCTCAATT
This sequence comes from Sorex araneus, assembly GCF_027595985.1. Taxonomy (NCBI): domain Eukaryota; kingdom Metazoa; phylum Chordata; class Mammalia; order Eulipotyphla; family Soricidae; genus Sorex; species Sorex araneus. The sequence goes on along the minus strand of NC_073306.1, from coordinate 26,767,666 downwards.
AGTCAAACACTGCTTAGGTGAAGATGAACAGAATATTAGAAAATCCAGTGATGTCCTTTGAAACTGAGGAAAACTATCTCAGTGATGGTTATTTACCTAGAACGATCTTTACAAAAAGCTCTGAAGAGCTGTCTGGGAAAAGTCAATTGTTATACCTGGCCTTGGAACTTTCAATAATTTACAAGATGCACAAAAACAGGTCTGCAGCTAATAAAGAAAGTGCATTAAGAGCTTTAATGAAGCAATTGGATGATATTATGTTTGTCACTTGTCACTTGTCATCCCGTTGATCTTCGATTTGCTCGAGTGGGTGCCAGTAATGCTTTCATTCATTCCTGTTGTGTGCTAGCATAGCCCAATGGTATCTGCTTGCTCCAGGAACACGAAGAGCCTCAAACTGTTCATTCAGGGTTTTGATGGAGAAATCTCATCATCTCGTAGTGGGTTACAGCCACTTGGTCTTTTGATGTCCCGTGGAATCTAGTCGGTAACTGCTCTAGTCCAGAGGTCATCTCTAAATTACATTACGTGTCCAGCCCATCTGATTTTTGATGCCTTGGCAAACAAGACAGCGTCCCTGATTCTTGACCCTCGACAGAGGTCGGAACTCCGGATTCCTTCTCTCACTTGAGTGAAATGTGATATTTCAAGCATAGCTCTTTTGATTCCTCTTTGGGATACCTGAGTAGCGTTCTCATCCTGGTTGCATAGGGCCCAGATTTCTGAGGTGTATGTTACTACAGGAAGAAAGATGGAGTCGAAAAGATGTGCCCGGGGCCAGAGGTTCTTTGTCCTTTTAACAACTTGCGCGTTCTTGAAGGCATTCCATGCTGCTCTTTTCCTCCTGTGCAGTTCTGGTGCCAAGTCGTTCCTCATGTTGAGTTCTCGACCCAGGTACACATAGCTGCTGCATTCGGAGATGTTCATTCCGTTGAGAGCAAATGGAATGTCAGGGACTAGTTCATTTTTCATGAACATTGTCTTGATAAGATTCAGCTGCAGTCTGGCCTTCCCACACTTGCAGTCAAAGTCTACCAGCGTTTGTGCCGCTTGGCTAATGTTTGGTGTTATGAGAACGATGTCATCAGTGAAGCAGAAGTGGTGTAGTTGCTGACTGTCTATCTTCACTCCCATTCCTTCCCATTCCAATTGTCGCATGATTGATTTGATGTTCTTTAACTGAGCACTCCCCCAAATACACAGATATTTTTGTGTCTATTCTAACTAATCACCATTTACATTTTTCTTAATACACATAGCTGAAGATAAATGAAAATACTTTCTTCTAGGAAACTTAAGCTACCTGGTGTTACAAATCTTCCTTCAAATATCACTTTTACGTGGTAAACTATTATGCAACCTCTTCTCAACCATTTATTCCCTGTGCTGTCAGAGCTTTAACTCCTATTTCTGACGAACTCTTAAGAAAGTAATTGCAAATATGTGCAAACTGTATCAGTTGTTATACGTTAAATATAGAAATCCCTTGTTTGTTGTAAAAGCAAACATACAAAAAGAACTTTAATTTTATTAAGGTAGAAGAAGTCCAGGTCTTCAGTAAGAAACTTACCAAGAGAGGAAAGGGTGGGACAATGGTGGAAGAAGTAGACACCTCTGTGGAGGGCGTGGTGTAGAATAGTTTGTGTATGAAACCCTACTAATAACAGTTTAAACACAGTGTCTCCCAGAACCCAAGAGATAAAGGACATATGTCTTACATATAGCCCATGAGATTAATTCTTCCTTAGGAGGATGGGTTTAGGATGGGTTTAGGAATAACAGTCATGTAGCTTTAGCAAATCCACCACAATTCTCATATCTAACCATTAAACATAACTTTCCATCTGTAATCTCCTTCCATACGACATGCCTTTGTGAGGACCAGTAGAAGAGTCACAATTAACCCCAGCATGAATATCCAAATATCAGACCATGAAAACAGTGCAGCTGAATTACAGAACCAGAAGTGATTTATCAAAAATATGTTTCCACTTAAAGCCCCTATTATCCTGTATCAGAGAGCTTAGGTGGTAGAAGACAGATCAATGAGGCAGTTTAATTGGATTGAGCTAATACAGATGTCAACTTAAGAGGGGAGCAAAAATTATGAATGAAGATAGGTTCTCCTTTTATTTTCATATATTTCCCCCCTTATGTTCTCCAGGACAATCTTGATTCTCCCCTTAAAATCTCAGTCATATCCAGGAGCTAAGGTCATTCCTAACTCATACCTTTTGATTTTGCATTTAGCATAAGAGTAGTTCTGGATTCTGCAACAGATTCACTGGGTTTAGCACATTATTAACTACTCTTAGAAACACACAGTGCTCATAACCTTCCTTTCCTATTCATGTGAACAAGCATTAGCTTTCTGATTTGTATGAAAATTGTCATTTTATTTGGGAATTTGATGTTTTTCTGTATCAATGTCATCCTGATGCTCATTGATTGCTCAGGCGGGCACCAGTAATGTCTCCATATGTCCCTGTCACATGCTAGTGTAGCCCAATGGCATCTGCTCGCTCCAGGAACATGAACAGCATGTTATTGTTACTGTTTTTGGCATATAAAATACATCACCGGTAGCTTGCCAGGCTCTGCTGTGCGGGCAGGATATCCTCGGTAGCTTGCCAGGCTCTCCAAGAGGTATGGAAAAATACCTTTTCCATATTTAGTTTTAGATATTTAGAGTTTTAGATATTTATTTTTTATTTTTAACTTTATTATTGAATCACTGTGAAATACACCATTACAAAGCTGTTCATAATTGGATTTCAGGCATATAGTGTACTAACACCCATCCCTCCAACAGTGTACATTTCCCACCATCAGTGTCCCCAGTTCCCTCCCATCAACCCCCATATCCCATGCCATTTGTGGGATATATTTTTTAAAAGTTTGAGAATAATACCCAAGACAATAGAAATGAGATCCAGAAGGACCTATCCATGGTAAGAAGTTTGCCATAAGTTGTGGAGGTGTGCAGTTAGGATAGAGAAGGGACCACTATGACAATGGTCATTGTAAATGATCACTCTGAATAAGAACAGAGTGCTGAAAGGAGGTCAAGTGATATATATGATAACCTTTAAGTAACACTGTAGAAAAACCACAAGGCCTAAAATGGGGGTGGAGTGGAGGGAGAGAGAAACAGAGACACAGAGAGAGACAGAGAGACAGAGAGACAGAGACAGGGAGAGAAAGAGAAAGTGTCTGCTATAGAGGAAATTTGGTGGCAGGGATAGGGGAGACATAGTAGGGTATTTTACTCAAAAAATAAGCAACCATTTTTGGGATTTGAGCAAAGGGTGATATTGTATGTAATATGGGTATTTGGAGAAAATTACAGTGAACAGGAAGAAAAACAGGTTTTTTAGATGTTATGCTTTGCCAATATTCAGACTGTGGGTGGTGGTGTCTTGTATTTGGATGGAAGCAATAAGATGTTGAGAAATTATTAGATACCAGATATATTTTAAAGGGTGGACTAACATTATCTCAATAGATATGATATAATATGAGAGAAAGGTGGAAGTCAGAGATTTCAAGGATTTTTTTCCTGAAAATATAAAGTGTAATCATTATGGCAGTGAATTAAACAAGTCAGGAGGTGATTAGTAGTTTACTTTTTGATATATTTCATTTGTATTCTTAGAATTCAACATTGGAATTTTGAATTTAGAGATGATATAGGGCTGGAGCGATAGCATAGCGGGTAGGGCGTTTGTCTTGCATGTGGCCAACCCGAGTTCTATTCCTCCATCCCTCTCGGAGAGCCCGGCAAGCTACTGAGAGTTTCCCTCCAGCACAGCAGAGTCTGGCACCGTACCTGTGGCATATTTGATATGCCAAAATCAGTAACAACAAGTCTCTCAATGGAAAAGTTACTGGTGCCTGCTCGAGCAAATTGATGAACAACAGGACAACAGTGCTACTAGGATTGGAAAAGACATTTGCACATTAATAATCCATTCTCATGTTAACAATAATGAAACAGAATTAATTTCAAGAGAGAAAAAACTCAAGAAACTCTTATTTGGAGTAGGCAGAGTGAAAAAATTAGAAAAGCAAAGAGGATAAGGTGGACTAGAAACAACAAAAGGACATTGGTGGAGGGTGGAGGCCCTTAGTGGTGATGAGATCCAGTAACTGCATAAAGACAGTAAATGTTAACTGTATTAACTATATTTGTAGGACAACATTGGTTTGTCTTTTCTCCCTTGCCACAGGAACACCCATCGCAGTGCTCCAAGTCACTCCCATTCCTTTGCTAATCTAACCTCTTTCTTTTTGCTCTGCTTCACCAACTGGTCTATCACCTTTTCCCCCTAATCAGATTCTGTTAACTTGAAGGTCAGATCCTTATAAGGACACTGGACTTGTATTCATAAGTACACTTGTATTCATAAGAAATATTGCTTTTCTCCTTCTCTTGTGTCCTTTTGCATAGCTTACTTTAAAGCAATGTCCTTTTTGTATAGATACAGGAAGACAATTAATATTATGCTTTTATAAGGTGGGAGTTAATTGACTCTAAGTAATATTCACTCGTAGGCATCTGCTTTCTCAACTTAAGCTTCAGTTGCTGTTAGTTCCTAGCACCCCAAAAGCAAGGTCTCAACAGGGGACTGGATGGACCCAGGGCAAGCTGTGGCAGGGCCATGATAGGAATAGGCTGACTGAGACCCTATGGATTTGCATCAGAGTTCTGAGTATAGGTGGAATGGCTGCCATGAATTTTGGAGTGTTCAGGAAGGGTGGAGACTCCAAAATGGTGCAGGTATCAAAGTCTGTCTCACTCACACAGAGATGGGGACCTAGAAGAAGGACAAGCTATTGGAACATCAACATTTTTTCTAGAATGTAATATTCAGTGAGGAAAACAGCATACAGTAAGATATTTTTTAAAAAATATTAAATTTTTGCTAATAGTATTAATTAGAGTCAAAATATATGTGTTTTATGTACAAAGCCACTGCACTTCACCACCACCAAAATGACTAGGACCCTCTGTCATCATCCCTATGTCACCTCAGTCATCATGTGTCCCAGTTACTTTCCCTGGGGTTTGATAATCAGTATTATAATCCAAGGAAGGGTTTGCTGTTCAATATTGTCTTTCCCCTTTTTATCTCTATATTCTGCAGACATTGTTCCCATTTCCTGGCTGTTGTACTAAGCTTCATGATGAAAACAGGAGTACTTATATCTTTTAAACTAATGTTTTCATAAAGCCACCAGTATTTATGTGAATGTAGGAAAAAGAGGACTCAGGGTGCATGACATCGAACATTTATGTAACAAATTTGAGAATTTCAGGGCTTATCAAGGAAAAGGTAAGCCTAGACATGTCAGTAGTACGCCACTGTTATTTGCTAAACATTCTCTAAGAATATTTTGTAGACATAAGTCACCTCATAAGATACTCTAAAAGCATAGAAAATCACCATCTAGAAGTGAAGTGATCAAGGAAACCTTACAAAAGAGAAGTGTTACAGAGAAAGCTTGTAATTCTAAGTAACATCATTGCATAGCACGGGTTGTTGAGGGTTCTAGAGGGTAGCAATGGTTCAAGGGTCTTAGTAACTACATTATAAATTTTTGACCAGCAGATGTTGGGTACCATTCCATATGATAACAAGCAGATTCATATTCGAGAGCTGAAAAGTACTTATTTGGAACACTTTTTAAACAATTGGATGTGTAATAACAATTTTGATAATAGCATGCTTTTGATTGATGAGTCTTAGATTGCTTAATTTATTTTTTAAATTTTGTTTTCATAAAAGGTTTTCACAATAGTTCATTATAGATAATACTCAAACATCAATCATACCACCAAGCACCTTCCCATCACAATAAGAGGGAAGAGTGTGAAAGTGTGAAAGTTGTTCTATTTCATTCTGGAGCCGTTTACTCGGATTATAAGAGAATACAAGCAAGTATGTTAAAACCAAACAAATGTGTGCTACTTTTGATGAGTGAGATAGAGTATAAGAAGTTGCGCAGCTGCAAATACAGCCGCACACTTCAGGAAATTCTGCAGCTGAATTTTCCTCTTCCAGGAGCTTTAGTTTATAGTCTCTGGGTCTTGTCTGCTGATAAGACAGGGCACCGTGGTCAGTTTGTGGGATTTGTGGGTGTGACTACCAAGCTACTGAAAAACTGGGGAACTGGGAGGAGGAGGCCAAGTCCCCATCTCAGTCATGGGTACCCGCATGCCTGGGTTTTTCTGCCAGTCTGCTCTTGAGTGAGATTCATCCCATCTTTTATGAGGCTCATCCAAGCATGTGGAGAGTGGCCTTGGGCATGGCAGTTGTTGGGTTTTGGAGGCTTTCAGCTGCTGGGGTTCTGCTTGGGGCAGGGAGGAAAACTAAACCCGTCCCCCTTTGAGGTGCCCCAGTGAAGACAGGCTCTCTTGGGGTCAGGATATTCTGCTTAGATTGCTTTAAAGAAAGCCATTGGGTTTACTTACATAACATTTGTTCAAAACAAAGAACTATACAATACAAAGAGTTAACCCAATGTAATCTTGAAATGTGTTTGATAATAATCTATCAGAGATTTGTCTACTCCTGAAATTCCTTCTGCGAGGCGATACAAGAACCCAGTAACCCTAGGTCCTGGATGGCAGAGGCAGATGAGGAGAAAGTGACCGTCTTTCTCCTCCTCGCTTCACATATGTCACCCATGGGGCCCACCGACATCAGATGGCGACCATGAAGGGACGATGCAGTGACGAAATCCACAAGGAAGGAGGTAATCTGTGTAAAATCTGCTGTGGAGGTATGGTCCATTGGAAATCTCTTGGAAAACTCCGATCATGAAGAAGCTCAGGCAACAGAGATGTGTCCCCCTTCATCAGAAGCCATATTATCAATAATTGAGCTAGGGTTCACTTGGTGTAAAAAGCATCATTTACTTCTCTAACCCTAGCCTTTTTCCCTAGCATGTGAGGCTAGCTTCCAAGCCATGTACAGATCCTCCCTGCCCTGATCTCTACTATCCTTGGGTGTTAGTCTCCCATTATGGTATGTTACTTTATATTCCACAAATGAGTGCAGTCACTGAAAATGCCTCTAGGCTTCTGAGGGTATCATGCTGAATGAAGTCAATCAGAGAAAAGGACCGGGGTTACTCCTGGCCCATGCACTCAGGAATTGCTCCTGGTGGTGCTCAGGGGACCATATGGGATGCTGGGAATTGAACCCGGGTTGGCTACGTGCAAGACAATAACCCTACCTGCTGTGCTATCACTCCAACCTCGCCCCCCCCAGAAGATGATTCCTTGGGCAAGGAATGCTCCAAGATTCGAGGGTGCAGCATGACCAGAACAGAGCCATCCATACTCATGCCATATGACCTTGAGATATTGGTGGAGAACACTGGCATTGTGATGGGGGATGTGGTGTTAAAGCATTTATGCCTGAAACTCAATTATTGATAATATTATAAAACACAGTGCTTACATTTTAAATGTTAAATATAACAATATTGTAAATCATGTCATCTCAATATATAAATTAATTGATTAAAATAAGTAAAAATAAATGCTTTTTTAAAATCTAATTACAATCTATCTTGGAGATAGTTCTGTGTGTGTTTGGGAAGAATGTGTTTTCCTGGTCATTATGGATTATCTTTGTACAGGGAAAGACATTGGTAGATCAGCCTGGATTGAGACTATGGAGACCTTTTACAACTTTCCAATGAATGTGTCTTCTATGAACTGGTATATATAAATTTCCTTTATAATTAAAGGCATATTCTGGCTTCTAGTGTCAGGAAGCTCATGATCTCTGAAACCTCAGTCTCAGTGTTTGTCTGTTATATGGTAGCTTTTCTGGAACAACACACCTCCTGACGTCTTATGTTATCACTGTTCTTAAGGTTCCTAGGTTTCTAGAATAAGCCTTACCAGTGGCTCAGAACAGGAGAAACAGAAATTTCTGTTTTTCTGTCTTCACACTCTTCATAAAAGTCTAAATAGTAGATGTGTGTTTTCAATCTTCTTCCTTCAATATGTGAGAAGGGACCGTGAATTTTCTTGTTGGTATTATACTGAGGTTGGGTCAGGACTCTGACAGCAAGTGTATACTCCTAACAGTGCCTTTGTTCTTATAAATTCCCATATTGAAGTCTTTTCCTGATAGTTCTAAGATTCAGGCAAGACAGCAATTTAGTCCTTTAGTAGTTACAAGTTCAGCTGATCTATGATATATTTGTATTTGTATTTGAGCTTAATCTCCCTCACTCTCTCTTTCCAACAGTAAAAACCCCACTATTATTTTTTATTTTGTTTTTTTGTAACACCTGGCGATTCACAGGGGTTATTCCTGGCTCTGGCTCTGTACTCAGGAATTACTGTGCTGTGCTGTGCTGTCCTGGCTGTGCTCTGGGGACCATATGGGATGCTGGGTATCAAACCCAGGTCAGCCGCGTGCAAGGCAATGCCCTACCCGCTGTGCTATCACTACAGCCCCAGTGGTCCTCTTCTTATCCCAATCCTCCTGAATAAAGTTCTGCCTTGCCTATCTTTAGTGAGTATTATTGAATCCTTGTGCTCATCTATATTTTTCTTATGTATCCTCAAAAAATATTTGAGAAACTCTATTCTATCTGACCTATGTAAGGTAGGATAGAGTGATTATTGAAATTTTCATACACAATTATATGGATATTGGAAATTATATGGATATTGAAATTTTTGTACACATTAAGACAGTTCCAAAAGATATAACAGACATCATTTTAAAATATTGTTACATTAAAGGGCACCCAGATAGGAAAGGAAGAAATCAAATTCTCACTATTTGCAGACGATATGATACTACATCTAGAGAAGCCTGAAGCCTCTACTAAGAAACTCTTAGAAACAATAGACTTACACAGTAACGTTGCAGGCTACAAAATCAATACCCAAAAATCCATGGCCTTCCTATACACAAACAATGAGGCAGAGGAAAGGGACATGAAAAAAGCAATCTCATTCACAATCGTGACCCAGAAAATCAAGTACCTCAAAATCAGCTTAACTAAGGAAGTAAAAGACCTCTACAAAGAAAACTATAAAACGCTACTCCATGAAATAAAAGAGGACATGAGGAAATGGAAACATATACCCTGCTCATGGATAGGGAGAATCAATATTGTCAAAATGGCAATACTCCCCAAAGCATTATACAGATTCAACGTGATCCCTATAAGGATACCCATGACATTCTTCAAAGAAATGGATCAAGCAATCCTGAAATTCATATGGAACAACAAACGCCCACGGATAGCTAAAACAATTCTTGGGGAAAAGATGATGGGAGGCATCACCCTCCCCAACCTCAAACTTTATTACAAAGCAGTAACAATTAAAACAGCATGGTACTGGAACAAAGGCAGAGCCGCAGACCAATGGGACAGGGTGGAATATCCCTACACACAACCCCAAATGTATGATCATCTAATCTTTGATAAGGGAGCAAGAAATGTGAAGTGGAGCAAGGAAAGCCTCTTTAATAAATGGTGCTGGGACAACTGGACAACCACATGCAAAAGAATGGGCTTAGACCTCGACCTGACACCATGCACAAAAGTCTGATCAAAATGGATTAAAGACCTCAACATCAGACCACAAACCATAAGGTACATTGAAGACAAGGTCGGCAAAACCCTCCACAATATTGAAGATAAAGATATCTTCAAAGAGATGACATGCAACTGGCCAACAAAGTGGAAACAGAGATCAACAAATGGAACTACATTAAACTAAAAAGCTTCTGCACTGCAAAAGATACAGTGACCAGAATACAAAGACTATCTACAGAATGGGAAAGGATATTTACACAATACCCATCAGATAAGGGGTTGATATCAATGATATATAAAGTACTGGTTGAACTCTACAAGAAGAAAACATTCAACCCCATCAGAAAATGGGACGAACAAATGAACAGAAACTTTCCCAAGGAAGAAATACGAATGACCAAAAGGCACATGAAAAAGTGCTCTACATAACTAATCATCAGAGAGATGCAGATCAAAACAACCATGAGATACCACCTCACACCACAGAGTCTAGCACACATCCAAAAGAATAAAAGCAACCACTGTTGGAGAGGATGTGGGGAGAAAGGGACCCTTCTACACTGCTGGTGGGAATGCTGACTGGTTAAGACCTTTTGGTAAACAATATGGACGATTCTCAAAAAATTAGAAATTGAGCTCCCATTTGACCCAGCAATACCACTGCTGGGAATATATCCCAGAGAAGCTAAAAAGTATAGTCGAAATAACATCTGCACTTATACGTTCATTGCAGCACTGTTTACAATAGCCAGAATCTGGAAAAAAACCCGAGTGCCCTAGAACAGATGACAGGTTGAAGAAACTTTGGTACATCTATACAATGGAATACTATGCAGCTGTTAGAAAAAAGGAGGTCATGAATTTTGCATATAAGTGGATCGGCATGAAAAGTATCATGCTAAGTGAAATGAGTCAGAAAGAGAGAGACAGACATAGAAATATTGCACTCATCTGTGGAATATAGAATAACAGAGTAGGAGAGTAACACCCAAGAATAGTAGAAATAAGTACCAGGAGGTTGACTCCATGGCTTGGAGGCTGGCCTCACATTCTGGGGAGAGGGCAACTCAGAGAAGGGATCACCAAGTATAATGCGGTCGGAGGCCATGCAGGGGAAGTGTGATGCAGGCTGAAGGTAGACTAGAGACTGAACACATCGGCCACTCAACACCTTTATTGCAAACCACAACACCTAATCAGAGAGAGAGAACAAAAGGGAATACCCTGCCACAGTGGCGGGGTGGGATGGGGGGAGATGGGATTGGGGAGGGGAGGAGGGATGCTGGGTTTACTGGTGGTGGAGAATGGGCACTGGTGAAGGGATGGGTTCTCGAACTTTGTATGAGGGAAACATGAGCACAAAAATGTATAAATCTGTAACTGTACCCTCACGGTGATTCACTAGTTAAAAATAAATAAATTTAAAATTAAAAAATTAAAATAAATAAAATATTGTTACATTAAAATAAAGCTTTCTAGAAGTTGTTATATTAATATGTCTGTAATAAGATTTTTTTTTCACATTTTGGGTTACACTCTGGTGGTACTCAGGGGGCCATATGGGATGCTGGGAATCGAACCCGTGTCAACCACGTAAAGGCAAATGCCCTATCCGCTGTGCTAATAAGCTTGAGAATGTTTTGTTGATAATGCTATTGTCGTTTTCTGCAATAAAATTATAAATTAGCTTTATATTTGTCTATGCAAGATTAAATATTCCCCTTTATTGATTTACCATTATGTTATCAGAATATAGTTGATAAAGTTTTGTATATAGCATCTATTTTGATAAGTAACATCAAACATACAGAGCAATATTTAATTAGAGAAAAACATCTTAATACTATACTCAGACTTTTGGAATAGAAATTTATCTTGCATTAATTAATATTATTTATGAATAGAATGAATCATGGATTAGCAGCATTTCTGTACTTGAGATGGTTCTTAATATAAGCAAAGTCAGTTAGGCAATACACCGAGTTGTTTGATCAAACATCAATTTAGATATAGCTGTAAAAACATTTTTAATGTGATAAATACTTATCTGTAGTCTTTTAATAAAGCATAATATACCTTCACTATATGAATGAATACTACACAATCAGTTGAAGGCAAAAACTGAGAGTGTTTCTGCATCAAGACTATAACATAGAAACCCTGCCTGTGCTTCTTGCCTGTGATTTTAGTTTACTGATTTGTCTAAATATGGTCCCCTGAGCCGCACCAGGAGTGATCTCTGAGAGCAGAGCAATAAGTAAGATCTGTAGAGAAGGGATAACCAAGTAAATGGTGCTAGGAGGAAACACTTGGGATGGGAGATGCACACTGAAAGCAGACTATAGACCGAACATTAATACCTGTAATGCAAACCACACACCCAAAAGGAAAGAGAGAGCAAAAGGGAATGCCCTGCCATAGAGGCAGGTGGGGGAAGGAGAAACAGGGTGGGGATGGTGGGAGGGATGCTGGGACCATTGGTGGTGGAAAATGGGCACTGGTGGAGGGATGGACACTTGACCTTTGTATGACTGAAATGTAAGCATGGAAGTTTGTAAGTCTGTAACTGTACCTCACAGTGATTCACTAATTTAAAAAAATGGTAAGAGAATTTAGAGAATAGCTTGCAACATTAAATCTTACCTGAATCTCCAGTCTGCTGAATAAAATATGTGGTCTGCTTCTCATATTTTAAATTTGCTTGTATCCACACACACAAAAAAACAAATTCTTAGTTAATAGACTTAGAGATCAATACCTCAACAAATAAAAAGTCACAAGGAAATATTCTATTTTATTGATTGGAGGAATCACCATTGTTAAAAATAACCACTATACCCAAAGTATTATACAAATTTAACATAAAAAAGTCCATATAAAAATTTCAATGGCAATCTTCAAGGACATAGGACAAATTATAAAAATTTGTAATGGAATCATAAATACCCCTGAGTAGCCAAAGTAATGCTGAAAGAAAAGAAGATATAAGGTATCTTGTTCCCTAACTTTCAACTGTACTTTAAAGCCATAGTAATTAAAACAGCGTCACAGGGCTGAAGAGGCACCACTTAGAATAAGGCCCTTTTCCTTGCACAGGGTCAATCTGGGTTTAATCCTCAGCATCACATATGGTTCCTGGGCATAGTCAGGCATGATCTCTGAGGACAGACAGGAGTGACTTCCCCCCAAGCTAAAAAAAATAATGAAATTAAAATTTTTTAAGTGTAAATACAATATGAGCCCCCAAATAAAGCTTCAACTATATCAACAGTTAATTTATGATAAAAATCTCAAAGCATAAAAATGGAGGATATAGTATTGATCTATTGGTTAAGAAAGCTGGACAATATCAAGCAAAGGAATAACACTGAACTGCTCTCTCATAATAGGTACAGAAGTTGACTCAAAAAAGATTAAAAGTAGAGATGGAAAGACAGCTATTCCCAAAGATCAACTAAGAGAGATCCCTGAGGTCAGAGTCAGGAGTAACCCCTGAATACTGCTGGGTGTGGCTCCCAACTTTTGAAAACTTTGTTTATTCACTGACTTATTTTATTTCACTGTAGTTCCAGGAATGGAATTCAGGGCCTCACACATATGGGAAGCAAATGCTTTGCTACTGAGCCATATCCCAGTTGTATGCACCTTTTGACACTCCATAATACACTGTGAGAATTTTTATTATACTTCATAAACATAACTTTAGTTGATTTATAGATTTCTGGCACTTTTATGTCTCATAATTTATTTTTAAGTGTACTTTGTTGGGGTTCAAAGGATATCAAAGTAGATATAAAAGTATCTTATCTTTTTTTTGCTTAAGGTCTAAATTACCTGGGAAAGTAAAACTACATAGAAAGAAACAGGAAATATAAATATTACCTTTATTTTACTTATTTTTAATATTAGGAACTGTGATTTATAATTTTACAATGCTTTACTATTCCTCCAGCCTAAAATGGATAAATTTTGGGCTTCTATAGCCTTTTGTTTTCTGAAACAAGATAAAACATAGCATCTGAATAGACCAATTACTATTGAGGAAATTGAAACCTCATCAAGTCTCCTAAAGACAAAAGTCCTATGGGTTCATTAGCAAGTTCTTCTAAATACTTAACTAAGACCAACTTCCAATCCTTTCCAGGCTCTAACAGAATGTCAAAGAAGAGGAATCCTACCAAACAGTTTCAATGAGGCAGACATTATCCTGATACCAAAAGCAGACAGAAACACCACTAAAAAAGAAAATTATATACCTATATATCAGATGAATATAGATGCAAAGATTCTTAACAAAATACTAGCAACAAAATCTAACAATGGTATGGTAATGGTCATCATACATCATGACCAAATAGGATTGATTCCACAGATGCAAGGACAGTTTAATATATGCAGTCAATCCACCTGGTACACCATATCTATACAAGAAAAAATAAAAACTAAAAATAAAAATTATATGACCATATACATAGATGAAGAGAAAACATTTGACAAGATCCAAAATCTACATGGAACAGAAAAAAAAAAGCAAAAATCAATGACTCACTAGAATGGGAATAAGAATTCAATAATAATTAGGCAAGAAAGAGATATCAAGGGCATCCATATAAAAAAAAGAAGCAAAATTATCATTATTTGAAGATGCCATGATATTATACTTGGAAGATTCTAAAGAATCTACAAATAATTACCAGAAAAAATATAAACTTGTACAATCTGGGTACAAAATGAACACACAGAAATCCACGGCATTTCTTTATGGAAACAAAAAGAATGGAAGAGAGAGAAATTTTAAAATACACATATATGTTTATGTTTACATATGCAAGTATATCTCCTATTCACAAGCAATTGCACTTCAAAAAATCAAATACCTGAGAATCAACTTAAGAAGAGATGAAAGACTTTTATAAAGAAATTGCCTTTATTGTAAACAATCATTAGATTAGAGAATATACCTAATATCTAAGACCAAGTGAGCTACCAGTACTAACGCTAAGAATTATGCTGAAGTATCCATCTAGTCACTAGAAACATATACTACATAACACCACAGATGTCCTTCATGAGATGTGACCCAAACCAAATGAGACCCATATTCTTTGTTACATGAGTTTTTTCCATGAGAGAAATATATGGCTTTCTTCATCAGAGGTAGAAAAAAAAACAGATTACTGGATATTCTATTCCCACATTCATCAGACTATTCCAGAGAACCAAAGTTCATAACTCGTCCTTTGACTGTCTAATATAGCCCTAGCACATTTTGCTCCCAAAGAATGCTTCTTAAACCTACAGCCACATAATAACATAATTGTATTGCCCAAATTCTAGACTGAGAAATAATGCAAATTTTTTAAGGATGAATAGAGTCAAATGGAATCTTTATAAACAATTGTTATAAGATAAATTTATATTAAGTATTTGAGTAAAATGATAATCCAATCATGAATTCCAGTGCTGGGTTGATTTATCTGCACAGATATAAGTAGTAATGGCCTGCCCCCATAGAAACACTCAATTACAAAACTTACTCCATGACTGAATGCTGTTGGGAACACATTTTCTCTATGAGTTATCCATTCCCTAGATAGATGCATAAAAGTTTTAGGAATAAACATACTCCATTTATGATCTTTATATACCATGAAGCATGGTGAGGACTATTAAGGAGGTAGAGAGTGTTCAGTGATATTATTATTGAAGACCTAAGCAAAAGCAATTAATTCATTACAGTTAAATTACTGGAACCAGGGAAGACTGACATGGAAGAAAATAGTTCATTTGCTATGTTCAAAATAGCCTATTAAAACTTCTTTCTCCTTCAGTTTCATGACAGTACAATAACATGCCCAACTCTCCCACCCACACATTGGCTATTTGCCAGTGAAAAAACTTTTTCAGTGGCTGGAGCAATAGCACAGCAGGTAGTGTGTTTGCCTTGCACGTGGCCGACCTGGGTTCGACTTCTAACATCCCATATGGTCCCCCGGAGCAACACCAGGAGTAATTCCTGAGAGCATGAGCCAGGAGTAACCCCTATAGATCACTGGGTGTGACCCTCCCTTTAAAAAAAAAAAATAAAAAACTTTCTCAGTCATGATTTACATCTGTCCTATTGAAAAAAAAATCAAAGGAAATTCATGGAAGGACAACATTGCATACTTTCCTAGGAACAAAATCTTGCATAATGCTTTTACACTTAAGAAAATTGAGTTGATTTTTAAGTCATTAAGTAGTTATTATTCTGGTGGTAATTTAATGTGCAAGATCAAGCTGATCCCTACTCTGTGGAGCTCATGAAAAAAGCATGAAACCGTGAGAGCAGAGAACAAGTGGGTGGGTGCCAGAAAGTTCACTGCCAAAGGCAGCACCTGCAAAGGCCCTGCAGCCGGGCAGTACAGGCATTGCCAGGAAATTCAAGACCCAATGAGTGAAGTGTAACAAGCAGCAGAAAGGAACTTTGAGGTAAAATAAAACACAAGGGCAGACCCTGCAGGGGAGCAGGGACTAGCACACTGCATTAAGGAGTAGTAGATTCGCTTTAATATCATGGAGAAATCAGGGGAAAGTTTTATGTAGAGTGTGGAATTTGAGAGTAACATGACCCAGATTTCCATTTGGAAAGTTCTCTCTGGTTCAAGAGTGGAGAAGAATTTTCCAGGGGTGACCTGTCAGTAAACCAGCAAGCAAGAAAACCAGTTACTAAAGGATGCCTTTGTCCTGCTTCATACTAAGTCAGGACAGATCCCAAGTGAACACTTGATCCCACTGTCAGATCACTCTCTTTCTTCACCCACCTGCTGCTTTGCAGAGATATCCTTCTCTCCTTGCTTGAAATCCCAGAGGATAAAACATGGTCACTAAACCCTGCTTTTTGTAAACCTTGTTTTATGCCCTAAACAGGGCTCTCTATGTTTTTAGAGGGAAAAATTAACACATGGTAACATTCCCTTCCCAGATCTTCTCCTATCTGCCAAAGTGACTTTAAGTTAAAAAAATTATAAATCATTCTTTTAAAGAAATGTTGTTTTCCATTACCGAGCCAGGCTGTCACTGGATTTATTCACATCTACTCTTCACACTATATAAGCAATCTTTTTAGATCCTACTAATGAGCGAGCTTGAAAGTTATTCTATCTGGTTCTAAAGTTACTTTGACATGAAGAACGTAATACCATAAGAAAAGTGATTTATTTACCATCAGATCTCCAAAACAAAACTATGAGCCTTGCATTATTGCATCAGACATACATCCCTTTTCAATTTGATTGTCCTAATGTTAAGTGCTAAGCTTTATACTTTCATAATTAAATATAATCTTGAAAGGATCAACTCAATTACAGCAGGTAATAATAACCTCCTGGTTTCTGAGTCTCAGAATCACAATTAGCTCTCTTAACTAAATAAATAATCCTTTAGGCAAAGTCTTTATTTCATGAAATTCACTTGTTGAACATGGCCTAAAGATATAAATTAATGGTTAAATCTATAAAATGTCTTCCTTTGTTATGACAGTCATAGCATAAGCCATTAAAATCACTAACATACATTTATCTATTATGTTCTGGTTTGAAAAAGGATATTTTCAAAATCCCAGTATGACAAGTTTGTCTGCTGAGTCAAAGACATAATTGGTGTCCTATGACTATATCAACAATAGAGTCTCTTGGATCTGCTTGTCAATGAATACTGAAAATATTCACAACATATTACATCTAGCATGAGTTACATTTCATGACTCCAGCAGTCTGTCTGTCTTCCTCCCAATAGTCACAGTATGAGTGATGTTAAATTAGAAATGGGAATATATTTTCACTCCATTTATTTATCTGCCTTTGGAGGACAAGCTGTTCCTCATGCCTCTCCTCCTGGACCCCAAAGCCTTCCTTTGCAGATGGCCACCCTTTGGTCTTTCTCCCAGTGATTTTGAGTAGGATTCTAAGGAGCAAACCTCTACATTTTCCACCAAACCCAAATTTCCTTTAATTAAGGAAACAAATTATGTTTTGTTTCCTTCATGTCTGGGGCACAAACAAATCTGTTTGAAACCAGAGCAGTGCTGTTACCCAAATGTTAGTTGTCACGTGACAGAGCTGAATATTCTCTAAATGTGAACTGTGCTGGGAAATGCTATAATGTGCTCTGGTGCTCCACCCTGTGGTCACTACTGGATCTTGTACAAAGTAACCAATTCATAGACTCTTAAGAAAAAAATAAAGATGTCAAATAAATCTACCTTTTTACTTCAAGAAAATAGAACAAAATGGTCCCAATGTAAGTCAAAGGAAGTAATTAACAATAACAGAGCAAAAACATCCAAAGGCAAGTGAAACAGAATAAAAAGAACATAAAACGTCAATGGGTCATAATTTTTCTTTGATTTGGCTTTAGGGTTTTGGACCATACCTAGTGATTCTCAAGAGTACTCTCAGCTCTGTGCTCAAGGGTTACTCTGGGAAGTGCTTAGATAAATCATGTAGGGTCAGAACTCAAACTCTGTCCTCACAACTGTAAAGTATGTATTCAGAGAGTTGAACTATCTCTCTAGCCGCAGACTTGCTTCAAAAATATATATATTTATTTATTTTTAATTGAATCACCGTGAGAACAGATACAAAGCTTTCAGCTTTAAGTCTCAGTCATACAATGATCAAACACCCATCCCTTCACCAGTGGACATGTTCCACCACCAAGAACCCCAGTATACTCCCCATCTCACCCCTTCCCCTGCCTGTGTGGCAGATGATTTCCACTTTACTCTCTCTCTACTTTGATTACATTCAATTTTTTGACAGAAGACCCACCATTATTATTTGGAATTTTCCCCCAACAATCAAACCTGCCGAAAAGGCATAATTAGATAATTTGTTTTCTATTGCTGATAATGAAGAGCATACGATGTTGAATTTCTGGTATTTTAGTAATTAAGTCCAGAAGAATTTCTGCCCCAAACCACTGGGTTCTGAGATTGGTTTGTGTCCCTCCAGGATCATGGTCATTCAGGAGCTGGAGGGGCCATTGTGGGCGGCAACTCGGTGTCTCATCAGGGCAGGGAGATTTGCTATTTTTTAATATAAAAAATTTGGCATAGCTTTAGCAAGATAAATTGACAAAAAGAAAGAACATTCTGATTCAAAAATTCAAGAAGTAGCATCATAGTTGATGCTCATAAACACCAGCAATCAGAAGAGATTAAGTAATTATTTTACCAATAACTTGGGTCATCTATAAGAAATGGAAAACCTGAAAAAAATATATAACAAAACATTGTATTGCTCATATAATCCCTGAACAAACAAATAAAACATTGGTAAAGTAAATTTAGATGGATTTAAGTAAGTGAAAAGTGTCCTGTGAGTAAGAATTGATACTGAAAATACTTACGCTTTAGGTTTAATGTGATTACACCAAAAATGATGGCATTTTTCACACAAAGAAAGCACAATTTTTTTTAATTTTTAAAATTTTATTGAATCATCATGAGATAGTTACAAGCTTTCATGTTTGGGTTATAATCTCACAATGATCAAACACCCATCCCTCCACCAGTGCACATTCCCCACCACCAATATCCCGGGTATACCCCCCTTTCCCACCCTCCCCCTGCCTCCATGGCAGACAATATTCCCCATACTCTCTCTCTACTTTTGGGCATTATAGCTTGCAACACAGACACTGAGAGATCATTATGATTGGTCCATTATCTACTTTTTGGCATGCATGTCCTATCCCAACTGGTTCCTCCAGCCATCATTTTCTTAGTGATCCCTTCTCTATTCCATCTGCCTTCTCCCCTCCGCTCATGAAGCAGTCTTCCAGCTATGGGGCAATCCCCCTGGCCCTCATATCTACCGTCCTTGGGTGTCAGCCTCATGTGATGCTACCCTACACTCCACAAATGAGTGCTGTCCCTCTATGTCTGTCCCTCTCTTTCTGACTCATTTCCTTAGCATGATACTCTCCATGTTTATCCATTTATAAGCAAATTTCATGACTTCATCTCTCCTAACAGCTGCATAGTATTCCACTGTGTAGATGTACCAAAGAAGAAAGCACAATCTTAAATCACAAATAGATGGGCTACAATGAAATTCAAAGAGCTGAAGGAAT
This sequence comes from Sorex araneus, assembly GCF_027595985.1. Lineage (NCBI taxonomy): Eukaryota > Metazoa > Chordata > Mammalia > Eulipotyphla > Soricidae > Sorex > Sorex araneus. The sequence goes on along the minus strand of NC_073306.1, from coordinate 26,747,971 downwards.
TTTGAGAAATAACAAAGCTAAAGACATTATGTGCCTTGGTTTTAAACTACAGCACAAAGCAATCACAACAATATGGTGTTGACATTTAAAAAATAAAAAAGCAGACACATAAGCCATTAGAAAAGATTAGAGAGATCTTAAGTAAATCCATATATGCTTAGTCAAATTAAATTTTTATGAGAGACCAAGAATCTATTACAGGGAAAGGTGGTGTCTTCAACAAACAGTGTGGGAAAAATTGATATTCACATGCAAAACAGTAAAACTGGAACCTTATCTTACACCACACACATAAATCAACCCCTCAAACTTGAATATTTAAAATAATATCATATCTAAGGCCATGTATTATTAGAAGAAAATAGGAGGAAATTTTGATTTGTCTTAATAATAAGACATTTTCTTAGTACTTTCTTGAATTGGACATGCAAAAAATATTTTTAAAAACCAAAAAATTAGCAATTTGCACTGCATAAAACTAAGTTTCTGTATATCAAACGAAACAACTGAAATATGTATAGTCTCATGAATGGGGACATATTTGCAAATATGTGCCATGGGGTGGGTGAGTGTCTAGGCATTTCTCTGCCCAGCTGGACTGTAGAATAGAGGTGCTAGAAGTTGTCCTAGTCTTCCCCCTTGTGGCCATATCTTAAACTACACATTCGAAAACTAAAGTGAAGAACGGAAGACAGGGGTATACTAATATTCTTTTCTGTTAATGGGTGAAAAATAGATTCATTTCACAAAGACATGCCACCCAAAATAATAATAAAGTTTCACTTTCCCTTCTTATAGCTATATGTGAACACAAGGCTAAATTCTGAGCAACAGGAAATAGAAGTGATGGGGAGAGCAGGTTTAGGCAGTGAGGCAGATGACACAAACGCAGCAAGGTAAAAGAAGTTGAAGTCTCAACCCATTGCGAAGCACCGCACCAGTTTGGTTCTATCCAGCTCTGGACCTTTACAGAGAATCCTCTTTCTCGTGCTTAAATGACAGTGACATTAAACGTGATAGCCCATTACAGCCACACTTAATCTTAGTTGGTCCCACTGAATTATTCCACCATGGGGCGACTGAGCAGGAGAACCAGAACCTGCCCAGTCTTGTGTTACCACTCCATATCCAGGGTGGCTCTGTCCATCCTGGGATCCTACCAGGACCTTTGGAGAGTGTTTCGCCTCCTGATGGAACATGCCTGCGGTCATGTTCTGATCATGTTCCGAACACCTGGGAGATCCTTCTCTCCAGCATGTAGAAGAGCAAAGAGGGGATGGGGCATGGGGCTGGAGAGATAGCACAGCGGGTAGGGCGTTTGCCTTGCACGCGGCCGACCCAGGTTCAAATCCCAGCATCCCATATGGTCCCCTGAGCACGGCCAGGGGTAATTCCTGAGTGCAGAGCCAGGAGTAACCACTGTGCATCGCCAGGTGTGACCCAAAAAGAAAAAAAAAAAAAGAGGGGATGGGGCAATGGGAATGGCCTTGCCACCCGGGGCTCTATGATGAGTGGAGACCCCTAAAGGAATCAGAGCATATGCAGCAAGAGGTCATGTGTTTATCCACCCTACAGAGCATTTTCCCAGCAGCTCTGAGCTTGGCCCAGCACCAACTCCTTTCTGAGCTCCAAACAGTAACTCATTTCAAATGCCGGTCCCGCCCGTGTCTTGAGAACCTGTTTGCCCTGTCCTGGGAGGCCAAGGGCTGCTACAGCTGTGGGAGTCTGAGCAATGGTCTTCCGCATCTGAGGCAGGGGGTCCTGGAGAACCCTGAGGCTAGAGGGGTCCTCCCTCCCCAGGACCACATTCTCAGCAAAGCTAGGTCCTCACAGCCCGGCCCAGGGGACTGGAGTTAGGTTGCAGTTTCAGGCCCTCTCCAGCCCCACCGCCCTGGGAAGGACCAGGAAGAGCTGGTGGAGGCCCCAGGACACTGAGGAGCCACTGCCAAGAGGAAGGGCCCAGGTAGGAGGGGGTGGGGGGCTGGCTGCAGTGTCTTCTGTAGTTCAGTCTCTCACTTCTGCTTCTGTCTTCACCCCCTATGTCTGAGTCTCTGTCCTCAATTCTCTCTACCTTAACCTCCTACATAATGGCTCCTTCCTGAGGGGACAGACCACCAAAGGGACACCTCCAACATCCTGGGGTGGGGAGCAGGGCAGGGACCCCAGGAGAGAGGAAGCTCCAGGAAGAAGCCAGCAAAGCGACCACTTCAACCACAGCTGTTTTTCATGGATTTATTTTTTTTTTCTTAAAGTTGCAGGATAACTGTGTCATCTACACTGTGTCACCTACAACAGTGCCAACTTCCTTATTCTGACCAATCTCCATTTTAAGGCCTGTGTCACTGCCGTTTCTCACACCCCATTGCCCATTCTGCTTGGAAATTCCGACCCCCATCGTCCAACCCACCCCAGCCATTTCGGACCCTGCTTGCTGTCCTGACCACAGTCAGCAGCACATCCTCAGTCGCTATGCCTGGGGAACCCGTGTGTCTCAGCCCTCTCACCCCTCCACCAACACAGTGTCTCTTGAGAAGGACCCAATTTACTGGGGTGATTAGACAGGCCCTGCAGTGAAAGTTCCCCCCAGGTCCTCAACACGACGGGTCCAGTGTAAGGGAGATGTGTCCCCCAAGTTAACAGTCAGGGGGGTGAATGTGGGGCATGCTGGGCATGTAGACATGTCTTGGGATCAAGGGACAAGAAGGTTTCTCAGGATGACTGTGGGGCACAAAACAGAGACATGGGGGGAAGGGGGCTTGTCCTTCAGAGAACAGCTCACTCCCTGGAAAGCGGCAAAGATGCACACAGGAGGATTCTGACCCGATTCAGGGCTACAGAGGCACAAGGAACTCCACAGCCAGGACAGAAGGTAGCCAGGAACAAGCAGGTCACTGGATACTGGACAGTCGGTCATTCACACTGTGTGGATGGGGATGCGGGGATGGGGATCCGGGAGTAGCAGGCATAGGAATAGAGCATCAGGAGTAGAAAGTGCAATGAGGGAGCCTCTGAAGGGACTGATATTTGGGGTGGTCAGAAGACAAGTCCAGGAAGCTGGCATATTAGCTCAGGATTCTGAGCATATCTCTAGCTTCCAGAATCTTCCATGAGGATACAGCCTAAAGCCTAAGGGAGACCACAGCCTTCCAGTGTCCAGAGGAGAAGCTCGGTCTTCCTTTGTTGTGAGGTGCATGGAAGGCAAAAGTGGGTGTAGGATCCTCCTAATAGTCAGTTTCTCAGTGACTGGCTGGAGTCACATTTGCTCACGTGCTCCATTGGTGTACCTTTTCCTGTAACCTGGCTTATGTGGGGCAAGTCCATGGACTTTCTGGGCACTGCTAAGCCCAGAACATTCCCTGGTCCTTCTGACTCTGCAAACAGTCTCAGACCAGATGTCACTCAGCGACATTTGTCACTGCTGCCAGTGCCAGAACCTTCTATCTGCATCGAGGGTACAGGGGAGACACGGCTGCCTCAGGAACACAGGTGCTCCCACCTTATTTCCCTCTCCTCTGCTTGATCCCTAGGCCTGGATGTGGGACAAAACATGGGCGGGAAAGTTCCCAATTAATGAAGCTGCTGCTGAGTGACTCATGGGCCTGACCGGACCCTGGGGTCTTCTCAGGGGACACTGGAGATCCTCTCAGCTGGAGAGCAGCATCCCTGGTCCTTCTTCTATAGCCTCTGAGCTGGTGGTTCCCCTCCAGGATCTGTCAGCCAAGGTCCCAAACCCACTACTTAAGTAGTAACTTACACAGATCAGGATTACCCATATCCTCTAATTCAGGCATGTCTAATACACACACACACACACACACACACATGCTCACAGACTTACAATCATACATTCTCACAAACACATTCCCACACACTCTCACACACATGCTCACAGACTCACTCACACACATTGTCACACACATACTCACAGACTCACATATCTCACACACTCACAGACCTGCTCACAGACACACACTGTCACATACTTATATACATGCTCATAGACTTACACTCACACACATTCTCACACAGAGACATACACACACACACATTTACACATATGCTTACAAACTCACACACTCATACACATGTTCATACACACCCACATACACACACTTTCTTTCTCCAGTCCCTGCGATACAGCCAACCCCACACGCCGCTCTCTCCACCACCTGGTCCCAATACTCACCCATGCGCTCATAGTCTCCCGCCTCTCAAGTCAAACGTCTGTCTTCAGGAACCCCAATTCCTCTGCTAGGAAACACCAGGACACCAAGGAGAAGCAGGCCCCACCCCCTTCATCTTCCTTGTTGCAAAAAGCAACAGGATTTACCCAGAGAGATGGTCCCATGAATCCTTGGACCCGCTTCACAGCACCTTCAGAGATTCCCCTCAAACTCTCACTATTTCCTCAGATCTGACCCTCATTCCACATGCAAGTGGGTCTGTATCATCAAGCCCTGGTAGAAATTTCCATGAGCCTGTCACATGGCTGTTATATGTCTCTGCTTTTTTCCTTCTCTTCCCTGTCTGCAGGAAGCGGGTGGGGATGCATGGGTGGGGGAAGTCCCAAGCAGTGCTCAGTTTATCTGGGGCCCCCACCAGTGATTCTAGGCCCACTGGGCCAATTGTTCAATGCAACAGCTGCTGTATGTGAAGTTGCTTAGGCCCTACTGTGCCAGGAGTTATCCAGGCCACCCCATGTGGTGCTGAAGGTCTCTGGGGTCACGAATGGCAATGCTTGGGGACCCTCAGAGTGGTGCTTAGTGACACTTGGGGTGTGGGTGCATGCCAGCCAATGCCATCACTGCTGTGCAGTCTCCCCGCCCCTTACCCCAGGGTGGCTTTAGGGAAAACTCAGACCTGCCCCTTCCCCCTCTCCAGTGGCCTTTGTGGACTGTGGACAGTCCAGCAGCATGTGCTCTATGCTGTTCTGCTTCAGCTGTCTCCCCGCCCTTCACCTGGTTTTAATGACACCCTGAGCACCAAATGCCTATCCATTCTCTGGGCTGGCACTGCACAACCACACCCCCTCACAGCCTCTCCTCCACGGCAGGTGCAGTTTCTAATTTACTGTGAGCTGGAGTATGAATTGCAAAGTTCTGGTACTAGATGACACAGGCAGACCCTGTGTGGGAGCCCAGGGGCTAGCATCAGGGTCTGAGGCCTTATGAGGGGTCTCACAGTGTTGACCTAGGTGGGTTCTGCCCACAGTTGCCTTCTTGGCTGCCTAAGGGACGCCAGGTGCCTCTGAGGGGCTCTACTGTGAGCCCAACTCTGCTGGAGTAGGGATAGCTGAGATGCACGGGACTGGGGATTAGGGGAGGGACACAGCTATGAGGTGAGGCCAGAATCTGAGGACCAAGAAGGGCCCTTTGGGGGAGCCTAGGAGTAAGTGCACCGGGCACTGGGACCAGGCCACATGGGAGGTGAGAGGACAGCCCGCACAGAGACTGATTTAGGGAGCCTGAACCAGAGGAGGCTGTCAGGGTCCAGGCACACGTCTTCTCTTCACCCCAGCCTGCGTCCTGCCAGGACCACATGCCCCCACAACCAGGAAGGAGGACAGGGTTCTAGGGACAAAGGAATCTCGGAGCAGCTGGGATTCCCCGTCTCTTCCTAGGCCTCTCCGCACTGTGCAGGAGCGCCGGCCCCAGGCAGGCTGCAGCAGAACACGGCGCTCTGCCAGGGGACCAGCCAGCTGCCCCTTCCCACTCTTCCCCGCTTCCCTCCACTGCACTGACACTGGCCATTAAGAACCTAGGACTCTAGGCCACGCTGCTCCTTTACTCCCTCAGTGACCATTTCTGCCCAGGCCTGTTTCCCTCCAACAAGCAGATGCTTGAGCACCACAATGATGATGTGAGATTTGGGATTTCCTCCTCCACTTCTTCCTCCTCCTCCCCTCTCCTGCTCCTCACCCCTCCTCCTCCCTTTCTTCCTTCTCCCCTACTCCTCTAATGGTTGGAGTGTTTGGGAGTGGACATGTGTGCATGTGTATGTGCATGCATGTGTGTTTGTGTGCTTATTTATACATGAATACAAATATGTGAACAAACTAACACACTACAGGAGCACTGAATACATAACATGGGGGCATGTAGGCATGATCATGTCATATCTACATGTATACTATGTTTGCCTAAGGTTGTTAGTTTACACACATGTTAATATGTCTGTTTATGCACTGTTATGCCCATATGTGCATATGTGTGTGCACATGTGTGGGTGGCTCTGTGTGTGCACTGTGTATATTTATATGTGTGTGAGTGTTCACAAGTGTAGGTGTGTCTGTGTGCACTTTGTATACCCATATGTGTGCATATGCCTGTGTGGGTGTGTCTGTATGTGCTGTGTACACCCATATGTATGTGTACGCATGTGTGGGTGTGTCTGTGTGTATACTGTTTCCCATGGGTATGAGAGTGTGAGTATACACCTGTGTGAGTCTGTGTTTGTGTGCACTGTGTATTCCCATATGTGTGAAGTGTGTGTGTACATGTGTGGGTATGTCTGTGTATACTGTATTTGCCCTTGTGTGGGTGTACATGTGTGTGATGTATCTGTGTGCACTATGTATAGCCATGTACGTGTGTGAATGTGTGCACACAGTGTGGTGAGTGAATGGAGTGAGTGTGGGAAGGGAGCCTGAGTTTCTGTGCTGTGGGGCTCAGGTCTCCTCAGGAGCTCCTGGCACTTGGGCTGTTTAATCATTAAAGGAGAAGCACAGAGCCAGCGTGCCTCAAAGTTCAGCCAGCTTGACAGGCTCTGGCAGATGAGTGCAGAGCCATCGGCAATGGGGCTGGGCACCTCAGGAGATGGCATGGGGACCATGGAGCCACCACCCTCAGCGCTAACCTCTGGAGCCAGCCTGCACGCCTATGACATCGTGGTTCTGGTCGTCTACTTTGTCTTTGTCATCGCCGTGGGGATCTGGGTGAGTCTGGCCGTGGTTGGAGTCGCACGTGAGGCAGGTTGTGAAGCAGGGGTAGCGTGCCAGGGCCCAGGCAGTGGGTAACAGGGGCTACAGGCACCCTCCCCTGTAGCCCTCCTTTCACATTGAGGCCCAGAGAGGACTGTGGATCCCCCGAGGTCACACAGCGAGGCAGGCATAGGCAGGGGTGCCTGATGCTTCATTTCTGCCTCTCCTCCAGCCAAGATACCCAAGACAATGGGTGCCCAGCTAGCCCTTCTCACGCTAGACTCCCAGCCGAGGGGCAGAGCTTCCCAGAGTTGCCGGGGCTCCGGGCTGACAGGGAGGAGCCAGGTGGACCCAAAGCTCTGCCTTCTCTGTTCTGGGAGCTGGTGGCATGGAACCATGAAACAGGGCTACATGGTGAGTTCAAGGAAGCCTGAGCTCAGACCTCAACCCCAGGGATAGAGCCGCATAGCCTCTCTGTCCCAGCCTGAATAGCCAGGGACAGCACCACAGTGGTTCTGATAGAGCCACAATATGACTCACCCAGGCACCTGGTGTGGCGCCAGCTCTTATCGCAACCACATTCCACTGCCCACCAGAACTTTAGACTCTGCTGTGGGCTGGGCCGGTTGCTGGCTCCAGGCCCACCAGGAGCTTACCAGGCTGAGACATACCTGGAAAGCATCTTGGCCTCAGTTTCCTCATCTGTAAAGTGGGGTGAAGAGCCCTGCCTTCCATTGCTTATCTGAGAAGGATGTGGGTGCAGAGCACTCAGGACTCAGCTCCCTGGAGACTGGACAAGCTGCTTCTCCGTCCAGGTCCCTCACCTGCAACCTGATTTCCGCTGCTCAGCTGGCCTCCCTGAGGACATGATCAGGAGCAGTGCACAGGCACTGACTCCAGCTCTCACTGCCACTCCCCCAACAGCTGCACCCACTGGGGCCCAAAGCGTCCACCTGCCTGGCCTGACTCTTCCATCTGCAGAGCCCACCAGAGGCCTCTTGCTTTAAGCAGGGCCCATAGCTCCTGCTTATTCTGAGGAGGAGCCACTGCCCTGGTTCTGTCTCTTCCCCTAGAGGAAGGTTGTGTGGTACACACTCGCTCTCAGGAGAGTTGAAGGGCTGGAAGGATGAGGGGACTGAGTGTGTGATGGTACCTGCAGTCACAGCTTTTTCCAGGAGGCTGGGGCCGGGGATGTGGGCTTATTAGCTAGACTTACGACTCGGGCCTTACTGGTCTGACTGCGATCTATGCTCTGTCCAAGAGCTGGGGGTCTATGTGGTCTATGTCTATGTGAAAATAACATCCCTTGTTATTTCCTTTCCAGTCTTCCTTTCGTGCAAGCCAAGGGACCATTGGAGGATATTTCCTTGCAGGAAGGTCCATGAGCTGGTGGCCGGTGAGTCCACCTTCCCCCTCTCTCCTCTGACTGTCTGTCTAGTCTCCTCTTGCAGGGACAAGCCCCTCTGTGGGTTTCCTGGCTCTGGATACAGCCCAAAGGCCAGGTGCACCCGATCTCCCAGAGCTCCTCTTCATGCACACCTCGGCCATGTGTCCACTGGCATGTCCGTATGTAGGCACCAGGGGACATGGACTTGAGGAAGTCGAGATGCCCCTCTAGAGCAGCCCAGACTTGAGCTGGGCAGACACGTCAAGGGGGAAGGGAGTCTTGGGCTCTGGAGCACTGAGGGGAAAGGGAGCTTTATGGTTTCTCAGGAGGTGGCCCAGACTCAGCTCCGAAGAGCAACAGAAGGAGTGAAATCATCCACACAAAACCCCCAACGACCTCAAGAAGCCCATCCCAAGAACTTTGTGACCCCCACTCTCTCCCGTCTCTCCCCCACTTGGATCTCCAAACCAACTCCCTCCCTCCTCCTGCTCATGGGCGGAGCCAGCCAGGCCTGGCCTAGGGGCCTAGGAGGAGTCAGCTAAAGATGGCCCAGCTAATTGCATGTATGCCTGGGAGGGGTGAACTGGGCTCCTGGAGAAAAATTAACTTCACTGGGAATTGTTCAGTATTTCAGTCATCTCTCTGCTGCCCTTGCCCTGGGCCTGCTCGAATCAGAGGGTCCAAGGCCTCCCTACTCCCTCTTTGAGGACCTCTGCTGACCCCAAACTCCCTTTTCTCTGGAGGCCCTTGGGTAGATGGTGTCTGCAGAGCTTCCTCCTGCAGGCATGACCTGCTCCTGCTCCCCAGGTTGCCTTCACTCACATCACCAGAGACTTTGCTTCGCTGATTCCTTCCTGGTCCGTTGCCAAGATCACCTCTCCATCGCCCGTGGGCATGTGGAGAGCATGTGAAATGTCTCTCAGTGCCCAGCACACAGGCAGTCACAGGCTTCTTCCTTCCTCATTGCCCCTCCCCTGCCTCTGATGGCACATTTCCAGAATCCAGTTCCTGCTCTCTCTGACTCCTTCCGGGAATCTGAAGTTCATTGTTATGACTCCTGATGGATAAAGATCAAAGTGACATGATCATTGACCCCACTGTGCCTTGCAGATTGGAGCATCTCTGATGTCCAGCAATGTGGGCAGCGGCTTGTTCATGGGCCTGGCTGGGACCGGCGCTGCCGGAGGTCTTGCTGTGGGAGGCTTCGAGTGGAACGTAAGGACTCTCAGGAACGGGGTGGGGCTCAGACCCTCCCCACCACACCCCTTCATGGTTTCAGCACTGGAGGGTCAGTGTACTGGGGAGGCTGCAAGGTGCTTGGAGGAGCCACTTCACAGATGGGAACACGAAGGCCCTGGAGCAGAGGGACTCAGCCGGTCCTAGGAGGAGTTCAGGGTGTGCCGCTCCCTCCTCAGGCTCTCCCTCAGCACAGAGCAGTGCCTCCGGGGGCTCATCTTCCTTCTCCCCACTCTCCAGGCAACCTGGATGCTTCTGGCCCTCGGCTGGGTCTTCGTCCCCGTGTACATTGCAGCGGGAGTGGTCACGATGCCGCAGTACCTAAAGAAGAGGTTTGGGGGCCAAAGGATCCAGGTCTACATGTCTGTCCTGTCTCTCATCCTCTACATCTTCACCAAGATCTCAGTGAGTGCCCAGGCCGCCATGGCTGTCTCTCAGAAGGGAGGCAGGAGGGAAGGACAAAGGAGAAAAGGAGGATGAACCCACATTCTCACCTTTGATGCCTGCTGCCCCTCCACAGTGGGGTGGTCAGAACAGAATGATAAGTGTTGGTGGGGTGAATGACAGTCTCTCCACTCAAAGAACCCATAGCCTAGAGTTCATTCATTCATTCATTCATTTGCTTTTCCATCTGCCCCATGCATGAGTGACCTAGAATGTCACCATTCCAAAGTCCTTTTTTCTCTATCGTCCTAAACTCTGACTGGACCAAGGATCTGCATCTCTGCAGAGGGCTCCCTCTGGGACAGGGAGGAGGTTTGGGTCCCCTACAGTCAGGCCTCCTGTTGGTCACAGGGTCTCCAATAAATTGTCCTCTGACAAGTGACAGAGGGGGTCACAAGCATACAATAAAGAAACAAAGACAGTGAGTCCGCAGCCTCCTGTCCTACCAGTGCCCAGAATCAATGTCAGGAATAGGGTGAAGGATATGTACCCCTCTTTCAGAGATAGAGCCCAAAGATTCTCTCCAGACTGGGCTTCTGCCCCGTAGATACGGCCCCATCAAGCGAACTGCAGGCCAGTGGAGGCCACTCTCCTCTAGCCCAGCTTCCTCTGTCTGCCACTTCACTCTCTCCGCATTACCTTCAGGTCGTAGGTGGCTCACTGCTACCAACCCTATAATCCATGCAGAACTCCAGGGGTCTGCAGGGATGGTTGGCTTTGGGGGTCTAAAGAGTGACTCTGAGATCTATAGAGACAGGTGGCTGCTGGGATTTGCAGAGGTAAATGGCTCTGCGGTCCCCACAAGTGAACCCACAGTCCTCAGCAGGGCCCTCAGTTCTGTCCATGCAGGATGAGGGCTGACAGTGCATGGCCCTGCTGGCTCAGTGGCCATTCTGAGGCCTTCAGGTCATTGGGACTCCTGGCCTGGCTCTCTGCAGACTGATATCTTCTCGGGAGCTGTGTTCATCCAGATGGCCTTGGGCTGGAACCTCTACCTGTCCACCGTGGTCCTACTGGTGGTGACAGCCATTTATACCATCGCAGGTAGGGGAGCAGGCCACATGGGGAACAGAGTTGGGGGCAGGCACCGTGGGGGACCAGAGAAAAGGCTGGGGGAGATAGATGCCCACAGAGAAAGCTGATCATGGGGTTAAGGAGAGCAGGAAGGACAATGCTCGAGAGGCTGAGGCAGAGGAAACCAGGGGGCAAGAATGAAAGAGGTCAGGCTGTGAGAACAGGGGAAAAGTGATGGAATTAGTGAGAGGGAAGTGAGATGGGCACAGCAGGGCACCAGGCCATGTGAGAGCACTATCCTGAGCTGTGGTCACTGCATCTGCCCTGACAAAAGTCACAGACTCTCATAGTTCCCGGGCCCCTGAGGGAGTAGCCAGGGCTTGTGCCCACATAGAGGGACAGGAAGGGAGGGGGAGTGACCTGGTGCAGCTAAATCCCAGCCAGGCTCACAAATGGGACATTGCCAGCCAGGAAGCTGCAATGTAGGGTGCCCAGAGGTGGTACCGAAGGCCACAGAGTCGGAAAAAATTCCACTCTGCCCACTCTCATTCCCCGCATGTGTCTATGACATGGCACAGAGTTGGCACAGGGGACAGGCAGTAGCTGGAGCTCAGGGACTAAGAGGCCCCATGGTCTGGTCTGGTGTATCCATGTGGCCAGGGCAGCACCCAGACCAGAGACGCTCCCATGCTGCAGACTAACAAGCCCTCTCTTCTGTCCCAGGGGGCCTCACGGCCGTGATCTACACAGACGCTCTGCAGACGGTGATCATGGTGGGGGGAGCCCTGGTGCTCATGTTTCTGGGTAAGGAGGCCTGGGGACACCTGCCCACACCCCTATGTTCCTCTCCAGTCTGTCTTTGGTTATCACCTCCATGGTTTTATAGAACTTTCCGGAACATGGAGCCATGTCCCTAACCACCACACCTTTCCCACCTACAGACATATACACATACAACCATTTCTCGATATGCAGACACCCTTTCCATGCTCTCCTCTGCATGCTCCCTCCACATACACACACCTCTCCAGGATTTACACACACACACACACACACACACACACACACACACACACACACACACACACACACGGCTTGGGCTTCCAAGGAGCAGGGTCCCAAAGCTGAGGCTATATCCTCTCAATCACATAATAGTTCCATGCTCTGGGACCTGAGTCTCTCTCTCTCACTCTCTCTTTATCTCTCTCTCTGTCTCTCTCTCTTTCTCTGTGTGTGAATGTGTATGTGTTGGGGTGCATATGACAGGCCCTTGGGGTCTGCGGCACCCACACTCTCTGTGCTCTCTTACCCACAGGCTTCCAGGAGGTGGGCTGGTACCCAGGCCTGGAGCAACGGTACAGTCAGGCCATCCCCAACGTCACCGTCCCCAACACTACCTGTCACCTCCCCCGGTCCGACGCCTTCCACATATTCCGGGACCCTGTGACCGGGGACATCCCTTGGCCAGGCCTCATTTTTGGGCTCTCAGTGCTGGCCACCTGGTGCTGGTGCACAGACCAGGTGATCCCTCACAGGACTAGCTGGGCCCAGCAGGAATGGGGGGTGCTCGTGGGAAATCGGCCTCGAGAGGTGCAGCAGTGGGACGGTCGGGACTGCCCAAACACCCACTCCTCTGCCACCTTTGTAGGTCATTGTGCAGAGATCTCTCTCGGCCAAGAATCTGTCCCACGCCAAGGGGGGCTCCATACTGGGGGGCTACTTGAAGATGATGCCCATGTTCTTCATTGTCATGCCTGGCATGATCAGCCGTGCCCTGTACCCTGGTAAGATCTTTGCTCAGTCCCAGTGATGTGGGGCTTGGGAAAGCACATTTTCCGTTGAAAATATTGTGTGAAATGGTTTCAGTATAATTGCGGCTCCCAGGATTTCCAAGGGGGACACAGGTGGAAACCACATCTAGGGCGGTCATTACACAGGATAGGAGGCAGCCTGTGGGAAGGGGACACAAGAAGAAGGAAGGAAGGAAGGAAGGAAGGAAGGAAGGAAGGAAGGAAGGAAGGAAGGAAGGAAGGAAGGAAGGAAGGAAGGAAGGAAGGGAGGGAGGGAGGGAGGGAGGGAGGGAGGGAGGGAGGGAGGAAGGAAGGAAGGAAGGAAGGAAGGAAGGAAGGAAGGAAGGAAGGAAGGAAGGAAGGAAGGAAGGAAGGAAGGAAGGAAGGAAGGAAGATAGAAGGAAGAGGAGGAGGAGGAGGAGGAGGAGGAGGAGGAGGAGGAGGAGGAGGAGGAGGAGGCCATGTTGTGAAAAGGTGAGAAGTATAATTCTAACCCTTCAGGGCTTCCCAGTAATTTTGCCTTTGATCAAAGCTTCCTAGCAAGCTTCGAAGCTTATAAAGACAAGAAATAACTCAGAAGCTAACTGTTGTACTGGAACTAACAGATCCCCTGGTTGCTGCCCTCTGCCAGAGGGACAGTGACCTGTCTCGGTGGGCCCCAGGGAACCAGGGCTGAGCACCCACTCACCCTGTCCTGCTGTTGCTCTTCCTGCAGATGAGGTCGGCTGCGTGGATCCGGACATCTGCCAGAGAACCTGCGGGGCCCGTGTGGGGTGCTCCAACATCGCCTATCCCAAGCTGGTCATGGCACTCATGCCCGTGGGTGAGTCCCCATTGCCTGTGGATAGACCTTCATACCTACCTCCACATCCCCACTGCCTGCAGGGTTTGAACACAGATTCACAGGGTGACTAAAAGCCTTCAGCTTTCCACCATACACACACATTAACACACTCAGCACAAGTGTCTTCTAGAGCCACTCTGTGGCCTGCTCTGTCCTGGAGATGAAGGGAACCACAGCAGCTCCCACCCCCACCCCTGCACTCAGCTCTATGCAGCCCAGGGCACCCATGGAGCATGGGATGAGTGATTGATGGAGCCTTAGAGACTCTTAACCCAGCCAGGGGAGGGTCAGGACTTCTCCAGAGGAAAGGGAGGCATCCTGGGCTTATAAGAGGAGGATCAGTCATGGGAAGTAGCATTCTGGAGAGCAGGGTCTCCATGTACAAAGGCCTGGGCTATAGCATCTTACATGCAGGGTTTCTTTATTTTTCAACTGGAAGTTTGTAGAAATTAACCCCCTTCACCCTTTCCCCAACCCCAGTGCTGCACCCCCACCAGACTTGGTGGGCACAAGTCTGCCCTCTAGACTCTCTACCTATCAACTTGGTTTCTGGGATTTTGGTTTACATTTCACAGGTAAATGTGCTAACAGGGACACACACACACACATCTATACACACACACACACATCTATAACTTTCTTTGTCTACCTTATGTCCTATAACAATGCCTAGAGGTCCATGCATGTTGCAAATAGCAACTCAGGCTTATTTTAGTGGCAAATTCACTTTCCATAGTCTCTATATCATCTTATTTCCTTTCTCCACTCACAGCTGAGCACTGACATTTCTTTCTGATCTGGGCTATTGTGAATCAAGTTGTCCTGAATGCTGGGGTGTATCAGGAAGGTGGGGAGATATCATTCCGTTCTTAAAACCGCTCCCCCTTCCCTCCAGGGTCCCACGACCCGGGGGACTCCAAGCTTTGACACCCAGACCGAGATGTCAAGGCTGCAGAGTACCTGACAGACCGCCTTGTCTCAAGGCCCTGCCCGGTGGGATTCTCTCTCCATGCCACACCCTCCCGTGCCCCCGGGAGCGGCCCCTGCAGCACCTCCTTTCTCCCCAGGTCTGCGGGGCCTGATGATCGCCGTCATCATGGCTGCCCTCATGAGCTCGCTCACTTCCATCTTCAACAGCAGCAGCACCTTGTTCACCATCGACGTGTGGCAGCGCTTCCGCAGGAAGGCGACAGAGCGGGAGCTCATGGTGGTGGGCAGGTGCGCGGCCCATCCTTCCTCCGCCCTCTTTGAAGATAGTGGCCCCTGCCCTGGGACCCTGCAGGCCAGCAGAGCACCGGGGGCCCAAGGTCAACAGTCCACAGCTAGGTCCCTTCTCTGAGTCCCTCTGCTCCCCCGGGTGGGAAGTGCCTCCCTTCCTGGCCAGGTGAACCTTCAGAGGAAGTAGGAGCTGACAAAGGCTTTACTGAAAGGAAGGTGGGAAGTCCAAGTGGGCGTGGTCACGCCAGGAAAAGCCACGCCCACTGGAAACTCTTGGGCCACGCCCCTCTAGGAGCCCACAGACCAGGAGAGCTGGAAGGCTCCTTATTTCCTCCAGCCTACCCTGAACATCCATCATACATGTGACCTTGGTGAGGGGACCCAGGGACACCTCTCGTGGCCCTTCCTGAGGATGCACGTAGTGTGGGATAGGCAAAGGAACTTGGGTCAAATGGTGAGATCTGCCTCGCTGAAGCCCTTCCTAGAAGAAAAAAATGTCTCCAAAAGATGCTGAGCCTTGAACATGGAGTTAAAGGATTTTAACCTTATATCCTGGGCTTGTTTTATACTTTTCAAAGTATAACTTGGTGATGCTGGGAGATACCTGGTGTGGCAGAACACCCGTCTATATGTGCAGGTTCTGAATTTGATTTCCAGCACCACATACCACCGCACCCCACCCCCCAACTCCAGTACCTCCAGGAAAGACACCTATTTCTTTTTTTTTTTTTTTAAGTTATAGCTTGGCCTGCAATTTTTGTTTGTTTGGGGGGAGCCACACCCGGTAATAATCAGGGTTTTCTCCTGGTTCTGTACTCAAGAATCACTCCTGGCAGTGCTAAGGGAACCATCTGGGCTACCAGGTATCAAACCCAGGTTGATTGCATGCAAGGCAAGCACCCTACCTCCTGTAGTATCTCTCCAGCCCTTGGCCAGTGATTTGGCTTTTTCTACAGAGGCTGTACATTTTGGAGTGTAGATTAAGGTCGCTTTCTGGAATCTTGGCTTCATAATTCAAACTCTATTTTTCAGGCTTCTGGACTATCATGTTTAGCCTCCTTTCCTCTGCCCCTGCACTCACTGTGCCTTCCATCAAAGTGGGTGCATTCTGCCTGGGGCTGCTGACTGAATTCCTGCTGCCTGTTTATCTGTCCCAGCCCTAGGGCAGGGGCTGAGAAGGAAGGGATAAGTGGCAGAGAGGCTCCATTGGGTAATTGCTGCTCTAGTGAGCGCTGAGAGATAAAATAGAATGGAGAGCAGAGGAGAGACCGGTTGTGCAGAGATACTTGATAGAAAGTTCCTTTTAACTGCTTATGCACTTTTTACTGCCAAGTTTTACTGCCCCTGATTTCATCAATTAGTGGTGTTTGAGTGCCATCTCCTGGTCATCAGGAGATAATGCACCTAATTTTTTCACCTAATACATCCAGCATCAAACATGATGTTCTTCGTGTTCCTAGAGCGAGCAGACGACATTGGGCTATACTAGCACGCACAGTGGCCAATGGAGACGTTATTGGCGCCCGCTCAAGCAAATTGATGAGCAACGAGATGACAAGTGATACAAGTGAATACATCCAGGAAAAAAATTGTTCAGATGTTCATGACACCTGACAATAAAAAAGGGGTGGGGGGGGGGAGAGACAGAGAGAGAGAGAGAGAGAGAGAGAGAGAGAGAGAGAGAGTGAGAGAGAGAGAGAGGGAACTGAGTACTTGTCCCCAAGCCAGGATCAGTTAAGGGTTGTCAGGAAGTTTGTCCTGCTCTGTGAAAATGCAGAATAAGGGAAAGAGGGTTAAAGCTGGAGCAGCATAAAAGAAAGAAGTTCCTGGAGGGAGGTTGGAGCTGTCCTAGATAAGGGGCCCTGCACAGGCCAAGCTTAGGCCAGAGGCCATTTTCTGGGAAGGGTGTTGAGGAAAGAGGAACAAATTCTTCCCTGACAGCAGGTCTGTTCAGGCTACAAGCCCTGAAAGGCAAAAAGTCAAAAGCCAAGTTTATGGAATTCTAACATCTAATTAGATATTCTAATAGCTGGGACTTTATGAGTATACATTTCTGGACTCTTAGCCTTTGAGGTCCTAGTGTCAACCATCCCCTGACTCAGCAACCATGCATTCCTACCTTTCTCCTCTCCCCAGTTCCCTTCCCCAGACCCCTCACAGTGCTCTGTGCTCTCTCGGCAGAGTATTTGTGGTCTTCCTGGTGATCATCAGCATCCTTTGGATCCCCATCATCCAGAGCTCCAACAGCGGCCAGCTCTTCGACTATATCCAGTCAGTCACCAGCTACTTGGCCCCACCCATCACTGCCCTCTTCCTGCTGGCCATATTCTGCAAGAGAGTCACAGAGCCTGTGAGTAGAGCCTCACCCCTGCATCCTACACACACCAGAGGAGCAAGCCCATGACCTGCTTTCTGCGACCTTGGGAGAATCTGCCACCAACTCAGGTCCCCGTTTATAGCACCTGGACTAGATTCCTATGTTTTTCAGCCTATATTGCTGATTCCCACCAGAGTGGCTGTGAGCATGCTTGTTTGAATACCATGGTTTGCATGCCAGGGTTTACATGCTTCACCTTAATTAGCCATTCATAAGCTGCGGGGGAGTGAGAGATGATTTAGTAACAAGTAGGGTAACATCTAACAGCTGCTCTGAGTAAGAACCAGGAGCACTTTTCCCTGAGGCAGCTGGAAGAAAATCAGGGAAGCCTTCCTGGACAAAAAGCATCTGAGCTGAGCCCAAAGGATCAGGAATCATGGGATGAGCTTTCTTGGCAGGAAGAACAGGGTGTGAAAACATAGGTGGGAATGAGAGTTTCCTGGGGTCTGTCCATCTCATACACCCTAAATGTGCAGCAGTGGTAAGAGTGAAACCAACAGTGAACATTGCGGTCACCTACTCAGGGCTTACTCCTAGCTCTGCACTCAGGAATCTCTCCTGGCAGTGCTCAGTTCACCATTATGGGCTACCAGGCACAGAACTGAAATATGACACCAGCCTGAGAGGACCCAAGGGCCAGGACTAGCAACCCAGAGAGCCAAGAAAAGATAATTCCACAGTGCTGGCTCTGTGTTGGGGAGTTAAGGGGCAAACCTCAGTTCAGCTTCCACAGGAGCCATGCAAATGTCATGGGCACAGCAGAAAAATCACTACCACCAATCCTGGAGGAGCTAAACCAGGAGGGGGCTGGGGCAGGGGTGTCAGCTCCCCACCCAGAACAGGATGCTCAGCAGAGCTAAATGCCAGATATTCCTGCTTATTTCAGAAATCTTTAACATCAAGAGCATCCAATCTCCCCTCATGTTTTAAAAGAAAATTTGGCTTTTGTACTCACCCAGTAGTTGCTTGGGGGTTTCTCCTGGCTTAGTGCTTTGAGGACCATGCAGTCCTGGCAATCATAACTGGGCTCCAGCTGCAAAGCCTGAGCTCTAACTTTTGTTTTAGTTTCTCCTCTCTCTCTCTCTCTCTCTCTCTCTCTCTCTCTCTCTCTCTCTCTCTCTCTCTCTCTCTCTCTCTCTCTCCCTCCCTCTCCCTCTCTCTCTCTCCCTCTCCCCCCTCTCCCTCTCTCTCTCTCCCTCTCCCCCCTCTCTCTCTCCCTCTATCCTCTCTCTTCCTCTCTCTCTCTCTCTCTCTCTCTCTCTCTCTCTCTCTCTCTCTCTCTCTCTCTCTCTCTCTCTCTCTCTCTCTCTCTCTTCCACTTCCCAACCTCCCACTCCTCCAACCCCCCATGCCATGCACCAGCAGCTCATTTTCAAAAATGCTGGTCGTCTAACCCTTATAGACTGGAAGCTACAGATACTAGAGTCAAATGATGCTCTGAAGAAGTTCTGGGGAGGAAGAGCTATTCTTCTGTTTCCAAGAAAAAGAACGGTAGTGGAAGGTCAGGGATGGGGGAGGAGAAGCAAAAGAGAAGCAACAGGCAATAATGGAGTGCTGTGATTTCTGACTTCACTGAACACCTAGGGCGTCCTAGAGCCCACTGCTTCCTACACAAGCTCCTTCTGTTCTAACTGAAGAGCCACGGGCCATGCTCGGGGCCTCTACATTTCTCTGTTGCCCGGGAGGAAACCCCAAGTCCACAAGCTGAGTCTCCGCTCCTTCTTTCTGGAATGGGGCCCAGATCCCAGCCTAGTGCGCGCTGCCTTGCAGTGAGCCTCACTCCGCATCCTGCACTGCAACTGCAGAGGGCGCAGCCTCAGACGCTGGCCTGAAGGAGCAGCCGCTTCTGGGAAGGGAGGGGGTCCCGCCTGGTGCTCAGTCCTGCCTGTGTCCCCCTCTGTCCACAGGGTGCCTTCTGGGGCCTCCTGTTCGGTCTGGCCGTGGGGCTGGTGCGCCTGATCCTGGAGTTCGCGTACCAGGCCCCCGCCTGCGGGGAGGCCGACGGGCGGCCGGCGCTGCTCAGGGACATCCACTACCTCTACTTCGCGCTGCTCCTCTGCGGGCTCACTGCTGCCGTCATCGTGGCCGTCAGCCTCTGCACGCCCCCCATCCCCGAGGAAAAGGCAAGTGACACGTGGGGACTCAGCCCACCCTACCCAGGTTCCCCCGCCTCTGTGGGCTTCCAGGTCTGAGTTCGCTCTCTGAGCGAGGGGCTCCTCCATGGCCATCCAGCTTGGTACAAATCCCGGAGTCTGCAGTGAGTCATTTGGCTGGAAAAGGATTCTGCAAAGGACTCTGCGAGCCAGACTGTAGGGACTCTCAGGTCCCTGGAGCTGAGGCACATCCCAGCACATGGTGCCTGCACCCAGGGAAGGCAAAAGAGAATGAAGAGGGGGCCAAACCCAGAGGAGACGGTCTCTCCTGGAAGCCAGGCAGCGTCACTGACAGGGTCCTGGGAGAGTAACAGTTGTCCAAAAGCAGGGATCCAGCTCCAGCCCCAGGCGTAGGCCTTTCCTTTAGAGTCTGGGCTCCTTGGTTTCAGTTGCCAAGGCCTGACCAGAGAGATGGCAAGGGGGCTCCATGACAAAGGCCCACAGAATGGGGGGCTCAACTACAGAAATGTGTTTGCTCACGGGCCAGAGGCTGAGGGCTAAGCTCAGGCACCAGTGGGCTTGGTTCTTGAGGCCTCACTTCTGGGCTTGTGGGGCCCTGTTCTCCATTTCCACATGGCCTCTGTCCATGCTCCCTGTGTCCTACTAGCCTATCTATTGAGAAAAGGGGATGGCTCAAAAGCAGTGATCAGGGGACTGGGGAAAATGACTCAGCTGAACTGGTCTGAGGTTTGGTGGTCTGACCCAGCAGAACTCAGAGACCAGGCAGGACCAGGGATCCAATTCAGGGCCTTGTGTATGCAAAGCCTGTATTTTGGCTCTTAGAGTGAACTCTGCAGCACCTGTGTACTTGTGACCCCTCAATTCTCCATCTCCTGCCAAAGCCCCTCTCCCAAAATACAAATCCCCCAAACCCCCAGCACCCTGGTTTCCCAGACCAGGCCACAGGCTGTGGGTGACACAGAGTTTGCAGAATGAGTAAGCAGCATGGTCTCCCCAGATCCCCCCCAGAGAGTCAGGCGAGTGGTTGTGGGGGTATCCCAGGAAAAGGCCCTGCACTATCCATAGCAAGTGGGGAGGCAGGGCTGGGGATCTGATTTGACTGGTAACAAGGTGCTCCCTGAAAGGGAAAGAGGGTAGAGGGGCGGAGGGTCAGAGCTCAGGCATCACAGTGCCTCTGTGTGTAGGAACCAAGAACTTGCCGTGTTGTTCTCTGTCAAACCATTTAAGGGGAGGAGAGAGGAAGTCATGGGGCTATCGGGGGACACCTACTCATTTCCCTCACCTCTAAGTCTCCACTCGTAGCCCTACAGATGCTTCAAGCTACCCAACCTAATGTATGTGGATGACACCCTCTTACACTCACTCCTCACGCCTGCCATTTCAAAACCCATGCTCTTCCTACCCCTGTCTTCCCTTTATGACCTGATGGTCCAAAACAGGCTCTTGAGGGGCCCCCAGAGCCTAACATACTCCCTGTAGCTCCCTGCTCCCTTCCTCACCCGTTTTCCCCATTTCCTCAGGGGCTTCCTGCAGCAGGCCCCAGGCAGAAGCCTTCTGGGAGATCTCTCACTCCCAGAACTGACAGCCTCTTCCCAGGTTTGAAGTTTGCAGCCTCCCTCCAGGGTCTATAAGGTTTGAGGTGTAAGCCCGGCAGTGAATCCGTGGAACATGGCACCTGTGTGTGCCCAGCACAGGCCTGGTGTGGAGCAGGGCCCAGAGCTCAAGAGTGCTGAGCCTCCACCCCTTACTCCCTTCCTGTGCTATGTGTGACCACACTCCTCTGAGCATGCAGGGACCTAGAGCAGCATTTCTCCCCAAAGGTAATGAGTAGACACAGGACAGGACATGATTTTCTTTCCCTCCAGCTCGCTCGCTTAACATGGTGGACCCGGAACTGCCCCTGCCCTGAGGAGGAAATGGAGACTCCAGAGCAGAGCCCAGGGGCCTCAGAGCTGCCGCCCGGGGAGCTCCCTGCACCGGGCAGAACAGCCAAGAGCTCCAATCAGGACCCTGAGCAGCCCCAAGGTAGGCTGGGGGGTATCAGAGAGCTGTGGGAGCAGCAGACTGCCTGCCGTGGGGTCCCTCAAAGTCCCATGAGGTTACTGGAGTGCGGTCTCTGAGGGACACATCACCCAGATATCTCCCCTCCTCCCTTCCCACAAGCCGATTAACCTATTGAGAAGGAAGACAAACAGGTAAGATCCGGGATCCAAGACACCAGCCTGTTGGAGTGTGGGTGGAAGGACAGGCACCTCCATGGGGAGGTGAGTGCATTCATCCTGAACCCCAGGACTTGGATGAGGCAGAGACTGCCCAGCTGCCACTTTCATTGAGGAGCAGGGTCCTGAGCCAAGCTTGAGCCCTTGGTCTTCCTAGATCTACTAGCATGAAGCCTCTTCACCATACACATGTATACACACACACACACACACACACACACACACACACAGACACACACACACAAACGCTGTGGTCTCGTTGACTAGATCTGGGCAGAAAATCAAAGGGTGTTCAGTGGCTTTCCTCAGGCTTAGTTCTGCCTCAGCCACACAGGAGCTTAGCCATCCTCGGTGCAAGCAGCCAGGACTGGCAGTGCCCACTACTCCTCCAGGCATCCTCCCAGCACTGCTGTGGACTCCACACCGTGCTGGCTGGAAACATTATAGACACATTCAGTCACCCCAAGACCACACTGTGCTTAAAGTTGAAAATTCAATTATAGACAAATTGCAGCTTTAACCTTCCTCTGGTGTGACTAAATATATCGAATAATGTTAATATTCCACATAAAGACATAGAAATTTCCCAAATCATAAATTTCTCACAGAAAATCTTAAAGTCAAACAATTAAAATCTGGGGCTTTTTGAGATAGTCCAGCTAAGCTTAAGGCACCTGGGTTGCACGGGGTCTGCCCTAGCACCATCCATGTTCTCTGAGAATCACCAGGAGTGGTCCCTGAGCAAGAGCCAGAAGGAAGCCCTGAGCACCACCAAGTGTAACCCCAAAACACAAAAAAAACAATAAAAAGGTTTGAAAGTTCAAGCCAAATACAATTTAACTCACCCTTATGAGAAGAAATTCAATGACATTTAAGTCCTACATTTACTGTTCTGCCCAAGTGAGAGGGAGAGAGAGTTAGCACTGGGTGGAGTTGGGAAGGGGTAGGGTTGGAGATAGAAGGACCCACCTTCTGGCAACTGCTCCCTGACACTGGACTGCGTCCCAGAACTGGATCCAGGACCTCCTGGATCTTCCCTCCAACCTCTGTCTCTGGTGGTGCACAACTGCTTGGAATTCCCACAAGAACCCAGTCAAGACTGTGAAAGCATGTCTGCTGGGCCAGTCTGGCTGGCAGCAGGACTCACATGCTTACTGCTTTTGACAAGTGCCAGGAGCCCACCTTGGGGCCTGAGAAACCCTTCTTTTGTGATCCTGAGTCTAGGTAGACAGAGACATACATACAGACAGACAGACAGACAGACATCCACTTGCCTCAGGTTAATATCATCTGCATCCAGACCCCAGGATCCCAGACATAGTGTTTTTTGCTCCACTGGCAGCAGTTAAAAGCCAGTGCTTGATTATAAGGCACCACTCCTGATGGGGTTTGCAACATCACAAATTTCCAAGGCCAAAAGACACATGGACCCACTTCAGAAAGTACCAACAAAGCACCAATTTCCTTCCATAGCCTCATCTGCGGTCTCAGTTGATCACATTGTTTTGTAGTGAGTCCTGTCTCTGCTTCAAATGTTGTGGTCCACTTACAGGATGTTGGAGGTCTCATAATTGCTTCTCTCATCACTGTATCAAGGACGAGATCTAAACACTTGGGGATACAGAAACAGCAATCTAGAAAGCACAAGCTTTCTGTAGTCGAGGCAGCTACTGAGAGAGGAAACAGCAAGGATAGAACTGGGCTGGAGACCCCAAAAGGGAAGAGGAAGGACCCAGCTTATGAGAACGTGGAAGGCAGGCAGCCCTCCCTGGTTGACTGCACATGCTGGGGGCAGGTATTGTCCCTCTAGAAGCAGAATAAAGCCTGCTCCCTGCAGGACTCCTGCTGCCAGAAGTCTAGTTCAATGGGTCAACTGGGACCAGAAGCTCAGTGAGGGAATCCTACCTCAACCACAGAAGGAGAGGTGAGGAAAGGCAAGGAGAGGCCCAAACTCTGTCTGCCAAGGGAATAGGGTCTGTGGAAGAAGCCCCTCCCTCACAGATAATCTCTGTTGATTCCAGGTTAAAATGCAAAGTGGACACACAATTTGAAGCTCTCAACATAGAAAGTTGAATAAATTTTAATGTAGTAAAATAGATTCCCCTCAAAGTGTATATGGCCATATTCTATTACTCAAAACATGGGTGGATTTATATTCAGTCATTAATCATAGTACCACTGGCTTGTCAATCCATGTGTCTTCTCCAGCTTGGGCAAATCCCATGCTTTGCACCAGAAGATCCAGGTTCTATCCATGAAACCACATGCTTCCCCCAAGCACCTCTGGGAGTGACCTCCAAAACCTGGGAGTAGCCCCTGAGCATTGCCTGCTTGGCTCCAGACACCCTGCCCCAAAACTGCCCACTGGCTTCTTGAATGATCCAAGCTAGCTCAACCCTTAAAAAGCCGACTCGGTGGTGTTGTTTTGGTGCAGCTCTGGGGGCTGTGACCAAGAGCCTCACATCTCACCTCCATATTTGACACTCCATAGTGACATGGAACTTACCAACCATCAAAACTGCAAAGCGTTTCCACCAAGTTAAAGGGATTTTTTATATTTATTTTATTTTAATGTGTTCTCTGTTTAAGGGGTGGGAGAGTCAAAACATCAACTTTTATTTAAATTTCCTATTACTTTGGCATGTATCCACTATGCAAGCCAAGAATAGTTACCATAGCCCTCTCATAAGCTGGTGCTCAACACAACCTGGGGCAGGGGGGTCAGGGGTAGTGCTCAGGGCTGACTCCTAACTCTGTGCTTAGGGATCACTCCTGGCCACATTCAGGAAACCATATGAGGTACCAGGGATCAAAGCCTGGCCAGCAACGTGCAAGGCAAGCACCCTACCCACTCTACTATTTCTCTGGCCCACCACCAAAACTTCAATGCATTATCAAATCTGTATTCTCTGGAGAAGAGCTAATGACACTGATCTAGGCAGGCATGACCCACAGCTGGAGTGGCAGAATGAGAAATTAGCACATGGCCTTGGTCAGGTGAAGGAGGAAGACCTAAGAACAGGTGCATGTCACCAGCTTGGACCTTTCCTATAGGGTACCCCGGTCCAGCTGCAGCCCCCCTGTGAGGTGAGCTGGGCACCTGCTCAGAATTGAGATGAGCAGCATTATGTTCCTGAGCCCCCCAAGAGATGCCCCTCTAGAGGACAGTGTTGGGGTGGGATCCTGGGTCAGGGTTCATGAAAACTGTCTCCGCTCAACATGAGGCTCCTGGTTGGCAAAAAGGGTAGAGCCCCGCATCCCCTCCTATTCCCCTTTCTGAGCACCTCGTTCCTTTCTGGGCCCCTTGTTCCCCGCCCCCCCGCCCCACTCTCTTCTCACTGTTCTTTCTCTGCTCAACCTGGGTTCTTCTTTCTGCCCATCTGTCTCCAGCCCTGCACAGGTCCTGGACCCAGCGGCTCTGGGGCTGGCTCTGTGGATTCTCAGGTGCTGAGCAGGCGCTGAGCCCGGCAGAGAAGGCAGAGCTGCAGCAGAAGCTGACGAGTATCGAGGAACCGCCACTCTGGAGAAGAGTCTGCAACATGCAAGCTGTCCTCCTCCTGGCCATCAACGTCTTCCTCTGGGGCTACTTCGCATAATACTCCAGCCTGGGAGCCCGCCCCAGGTTCAGGACACCTCTGGCCTCCAGGGCTGCAGAGGGCTTTCCTCCATGCTGGCTTTCCCAGCTCACAGAGGTGAGACTGGGGAGCCCCCCCCAACCCTGTCCCCCGCTGGGGAAGTCCCCACACTGGCCAAACAGGAATGCCCTGGTAGAGGGAGAGGACAATGGCTGCTCTATGCATCGGGACTCACGTTGGCGCTTCTGATTTGGGCTGTTCCCTGACCTACTGTCTCCAAGCTCTGTCCCTTGTGGTTCTGTCCAGGGACTTTATGTGTGTGTTGAGGTCAGAAAATATTAGCTGTGGTTGCAAGAAGCAGCACAAAAATGCAAACTAAATTGAAAGTGCATGTTTCCTCTTAGGCTACTTCTCCCCTTCCCTTCTGCTCTGTCTCCAAGTCCCAGTCCTGTTCAGCGGGGACGCACCAGGAGGGTCTTCCACTCCCAGGAGGTGCCCATGAGAATATGTAGAATGTAACCCTGGTGACAGTGTCATTTGGCAGATAGGGACTCTGGGTGAGAGAATGTCCTTGGTGCTACTCAAATCCTGCCTCTTCTTCCTTGCCCGTGTAAACATGTGTGAAGTCTTTCCAGTCTCCAGAAACTCAAGAACAAAAGGGAAAGACATGAAAGCCAGAGCGAGGTTGCCTGAGCTGGGGCTAACAGGCAGAGCAGCCACACAGATAGCCCAAGAGCCACAGCAGCTGGCCCCGTCTCCCTCTTGCTTGGCTTACAAGACACCAACCTGGCCTGGAAAGCACAGAGAACTGGCTTAGTGGGGTCCTCTTCTAGGGAGCTTCATAAAGTGCTCCTCGAGGTCAAGGTCTGCTCCCAGCCTCCACTCTCTGGAGATACTTCTGTGACAGCACCGGCCATTTTATTCTGAGATTTATCCCCAAATAGATGAATTTCCCAAGGGGCAAGACTGAGGATCATGTCCCAAGTGACACAGAAAGAGCAAGTTGGCTTGGTAGTAAGGGGTAGGAGGACAGCTAATAAAAAGACTCCAAGACATATCATAGTCAGAATGATGGATGCCACGGATAGGGATACAATATTGCAAGCAGTAGGTCAAAAAAGGAAATCACATACAATGGAGCACCCCTTAGATTCACAGCTGACTTACTAGAGGAAACCCTCCAAGCCAGAAGACAATGGTGGGATATAGTGAAAAAACTCAATGAAATTAATGTCTCACAAAGAATACTCTATCTGGCTAAGCTCTCACTCAAACTCAAAGGAACCATACACAATTTCATGGATATACAAGAGCTCAGGAACTTTGTAGACTCAAAACCAAACTTAAAAGAAGGACTTAGGGGCTCCTGTAAGAAAAGAAAAACCACTACAAGCACAAAAAACCCCTACAGAAAGATGGCACAAAACTCCACGACAATACTCTCTCTCAAAGTCAATGGTCTAAATGCACCCATTGAGACACAGAGTGGCAAAATGGATTCAGAAACTGAACCCAGCATTCTGTTGCCTACAAGAAACACATCTGAATGGTCAGAGCAAATACAGACTCAAAGTCAAAGGATGGAAAACAACCCTTCAAGCAAACAACTCCCTCAAAAAAGCCGTGCTGGCCATATTAGTATCAGACAACATAGATTTCAGGTTGAAAAGATTAGAAGGGTCAGTGAGGGCCATTTCTTACTAATCAAGGGATACGTACAGCAGGAAGAACTCACATTCCTAAACGTATATGCACCTAATGAGGGACCAAAAAATACTTAAAACAACTGCTAACAGATTTTAGGAAGGGCATTGCTAGCAACACGACAGTAATTGGAGACTTCAACACTGCCTTATCACCTCTGGATGGATTCAACAAGCTCAAAACTCAGCAAGGAAATACTGGCCTTAAAGGAAGAAATAGAAGAGAGGGGGCTAATAGTACTATACAGGGCTTTGCATCCCCATAAAAAAGAATACATATTCTTTTCCAGTGCACACGGAACATTTTCCAAAATAGATCATGCACTGGACCACAAAGCATACCTCCATAGAATCAGGAAGAAAGAAATTGTATCAACTATCTTCTCAAACCATTATGCACTGAAGATAGAAGTTAATCATGTACAGACGCAGAGAACCAATCCATACACCTGGAAATTAAACAACTCAATGTTGAACAATGAGTGGGTCCGGGAGGAAATCAAGGAAGAAATAAAAAGGTACCTGGAAACAAATGAGAATGAAGACACGAGCTACCAGAACCTGTGGGACACAGCTAAAGCTGTGTTAAGGGGAAAATTTATAGCTCTGCAAGCATATCTCAGAAAGGAAGTAAGGGCCCACATAAATTACCTGACCTGACAGCTCAAGACCTTAGAAAAGGACCAACAAAAAGATCCCAAACCAGGCAGAAGGAAAGAAATAATAGAGCAGAAATCAATGATATGGAAACCCAAAAAACAATTTGAAAGATCAATGAATCTAAGAGCTGGTTCTTTGAGAAAATAAATAGGATTGATAAACCACTAGCAAAACTCACAAAGAGAGAGAGAGAACTCTAATAAACCAAATCAGAAATGAAAAGGGGGACATCACAACAGAAACCAAAGAAATTCAAAAGATCATCAGAGACTACTTTGAAATTCTGTACACCACAAAACAAGAGAATCTAGAAGAAATAGATAAATTCCTGGATTCCTATGGCCTCCCAAGGCTGAATCAAGATGATTTGGAATACCTGAATAGATACATTACTATCAAGGAAATTGAAACTGTAATCAAAATTCACCCCAGAAACAAAAGTCCAGGTCCAGATGGATTCACTAGCGAATTCTTCCAAACATTTAAAGAGGACTTATTGCCAGTTCTTTTCAAGCTTTTCCAGGAAATCAAGGAAACAGAAACACTCCCAGTTTCTATGTGAGGCATATATTACCCTAATACCAAAAGCAAACAGAGACACCACAAAAAAAGAAAACTACAGGCCAATATCTCTGATGAACCTGGATGTGAAGATCCTCAACAAAATATTAGCGAATAGGATCCAACAACTCATCAAAAAGATCATTCGCCACGACCAAGTGGGATTCATCCCGGGGATGCAAGGTTGGTTCAACATTCGGAAGTCAATCAACATAATCCACCATATCAACAAAAGAAAAGATAAAAACCATATGATCATATTAATAGATGCAGAGAAACCATTTGACAAGATCCAGCACCCGTTCATGATGAAAACTCTAACCAAATTGGGTATAGAAGGGAACTTCCTCAATATAGTCAAAGCCATCTACCACAAGCCTATAGCAAACATTATTCTCAATGGGGAAAAACTAAGGGCCTTCCCTCTAAGATCAAGGACAAGACAAGGATGCCCACTCTCACCACTCCTGTTCAATATAGTACTGGAAGTACTTGCAATAGCTATTAGGCAAGAAAAAGACATTAAGGGCATCCAGATAGAAAAGGAAGAAATCAAGCTCTCACTATTCGCAGATGATATGATATTATATTTAGAGAACGCCAAAGCCTCTACCAAGAAACTCCTCGAAACAATACACTCGTATAGTAAAGTCGCAGGCTATAAAATCAATACCCAAAAGTCCATGGCTTTTCTATATGCAAATAATGAGAGAGAAGAAAGTGATATGAAAAAAGCAACCCTGTTCACAATCATGCCTCAAAAAATCAAATACCTCGGAAGCAGCTTAACTAAGGAGGTGAAGGACATGTGCAGAGAAAATTACAAAACGTTACTTCACGAAATAAAAGAGGACATGAGGAAATGGAAGCACATCCCCTGTTTATTGATTGGGAGAATTAACATTGCCAAAATGGCAATACTTCCCAAAGCAGTATACAGATTCAATGCGATCCCTATAAGGATACCCATGACATTCTTCAAGGAAGTGGACCAAAAACTCCTAAATTCATATGGAACAACAAATCCCCATGATAGCTAAAGCAATTTTGGGGAAAAAGAAGATGGGAGGCATCACCGTCCCCAACCTCAAACTCTACTACAAAGCGGTAATAATTAAAACTGCATAGTGCTGGAACAAAGGCAGAGCAGTAGACCAGTGGAACAGGGTAGAATATCCCTACACACACCCTCAAATATGTGATCATCTAATCTCTGATAAGAAAGCAAGAAATGTAAAGTGAAGGAAGGAAAGCCTCTTTAACAAATGGTGCTGCCAACACTGGACAGCTACATGCAAAAATATGGGCTCACACTTATACCTAACACCATGACCAAAAGTCAGATCAAAATGGATTACTGGTGCCCACTCGAACAAATTGATGAGCAACGGGATGACAGTTATGACAGTGACACCTTGAAAAAAAAAGATACAGTGACCAGAATACAAAGACAGTCTACAGAATGGGAAAGGATTTTCACCAATACCCATCTGATATGGGATTGATATCAAGGATTTACAAGGCACTGGTTGAACTCCACAGAAGAAAACATCCAACCCCATCAGAAAATGGGGCGATGAAATGAACAGAAACTTCCTCAAGGAAGAAATTCGAATGGCTAAAAGACACATAAAAAAATGTTCCTCATCATTAATCATCAGGGAGATGCAGATCAAAACAACAATGAGATACCATTTCACACCACAGAGACTGGCCCACATCCAAAAGAACAAAAGCAATCGTGTTGGTATGGATGTGGGGAAAGAGGGACTCTCTGTAACTGCTGGTGGGAATGCCATCTGGTTCAGCCCTTTTGGAAAACAATATGGGACACTTCTCAAAAAATTAGAAATTGAGCTCCCATTTAACCCAGCAATACCACTTCTGGGAATATATCCCAGAGATGCAAAAAAGTTTAGTAGAAATGACATCTGCACTTATATGTTCATTGCAGCACTGTTTACAATAGCCAGAATCTGGGAAAAAACCGGGTGCCAGAGAACAGATAACTGGTTAAAGAAACTTTGGTACATCTACACAATAGAATACTATGCAGCTGTTAAAAAAGATGAAGTCATGAAATTTGCATATAGGGATCAACATGGAAAGTATCATGTTAAGTGAAATGAATCAAAAAGGGAGGAACAGACATAGAAAATTTGCACTCATTTGTGGAATATAAAGTAACAGAATGGGAGACTAAAACCCAAGAATAGTAGAGATAAGTACCAGGAGGATTACTCCACAGCTTGGAAGCTGTCCTCACATGCTAGGTGAAGAAGCAGCTTTGATAGAGAAGGGATCACTAAGCAAAGGGTGCAAGGCGGGCCTACTAGAGATGGGAGACATGGGCTGAAAATAGACTACAGACTGAACATGATGACTACTTAATACCTCTGTAGCAAACCACAACACCCAAAAGGAGAGAGAGAGCAAAAGGGAATGCCCTGCCACAGAGGCAGGGTGGGGTGAAGGGGACAGGGTGGGGGTGGTGGGAAGGATGCTGGGACCATTGGTGGTGGAAAATGGGCACTGGTGGAGGGATGGGTACTCGATCATTGTATGACTGAAACGCAAGTATGAAAATTTGTAAGTCTGTAACTTTATCTCACAATGATTCACTAATAAAAAATTTTTTTTAAAGATAAAAAAGAAAAAAGAAACAGCCCTCTAAACAAGGAGTCTGCAGGGCAAAAAAGATAGTTCAGAAGTTAAGCTGCTTGTCTTACACGTCACCAACCCTGATTCCATTTCTGGCACCACACATGGTCCCCTGAACTCTGCCAGGAGTGATCTTTCAGCATTGGCACATGTGGCCCAAACCTCCCGCCACCCATCCCAGCCTCCCCCAAACCAAATAAACACAGCCCTTCCCACTGCCTGAGACACATATGGAAAAGTCCCTTTGTCCATCTAACTGGGATTCTCTTCAGTGTTGCCTTTGTCATCGTTTTATACCAAACAACAAATCATAATTGATGTCAAGTAAATTCCTGGCGGCATTGAATAGCTGATTCCATGAATTATCTCTTTCTGTGACTGGCTCCAAAGCTGAGTCCCCTGGTCTCTGACCCCTCATCCCCCTCACAAGGCATTGCGCTCTTCATTGTTCCCCACTGACCCTTACTGAGAACTCAACTATTTTCCCATTTTTTTCCCAGAACCATTCACATAAGTCATTTTTGTGCAACTGATTATAGAAGGTTTGGCAAGGGCAAGAACTTTAAACCACCGAAGCACAATTTAAAATTAACGTTAGGGCCAAAGAGACCGCACAGGAATCAGGGGCATATGCTTTGCATGTGTGGGGCCCTGGCTTGATCCTCTAGTGTCTCCAGCTGTTGTCCTAGTGGCCCACACACCACTGGGTTGGAGCAGCACTGCATGTCCAGGGCCTCACACTGAACCATTCTGCCTGACTAACACTGAAAGTGGCCCCAGGACTACTACTCGGAGTCTCCCCAGTCTTCAAATGAAGTCAACATTAAATATTCCTGTCTTCCAAATTTCATCAGCAGCCTGTTCTGTGAGTGTGGGGATCCCCCTTCCTGACACCAGCCTCCTTGCTATCTGAGTCTCTCTGGCCCCTCTCTGGCCTGTGTTCTGGGCCTTCTTTAAAATACTGGAGGGTTGTGCCATCAGTAGTTGTGCTCCTTCCCTATTCTCTGTCTGGAAAATCTCAGTATTCCCTGTTCCTTCTTAGCATAAAAGTCATGGCTGTGGATCACAAAAAGCTCAGGGCTAGGGTGCAGGCCTTGCCTGCAGGCACCCCAGGATTTCCCCCTGGCACCACAAGGTCCTCTAAGAACTGTCAAGTGACCCAGAGCACCGCCAGGTGCAACTTCTCCATCCCCCTCCTCCACAAACAAAGAAATTGCTGAATGTCTCCAGCAAAGTCACACTGTCTCATCCGTAACCTTTCTAGGGTTACCTGCTTTCCAGAATGGCTAAATTCCCAGCACCCAGCATATATTCTGCAATTTCCCTTACCCTGACTTCAAAAGCATCAAGTAACATCCCTGAGGAAATACTCATCTTGGCACCCAGACTATAGATTCTCTACAGAGTCCCCATTGCCTAGAGGTACCTGATTTGTGAATGCTAAAATGAACGTGCTGTTGAATAAGTAAAGGAAGTAAATGCATTAAAGATCATCCTGAGGCCTGCCCTAGAGATAGCTCAGTGGGTAGGGTGCTTGCTTTGCATGCAGCCAATCCAGATTGGATCCCTGAAACCGCATATGTCCTCCAAGCACTGCCAGGAGTGATCCCAAGCACAGAACCAGGAGTAATTCCTGAGCACAGTCTAGTGTGGCCCCAAAACAAAAAACGATCCTTAGCACAAGAAGCAAAATATTCACAATATAGGAATGGGCAAATAAGGAAACAGTTGGAGATGTCCGGCCAGTTCACAACAGAAGCCTGTCAGTCCTTATGGCTTCTTCATATGAGCGAGCAAGAGGCTCCTTTCATGAGCTGAACTCAGGCCTCAATCTGTCCCCACATACCCCCTTGGCCAGGTGCTATTTGCAGGCTCCTGCCCTGCAGGAGAGCAGCGGGTGCGGGGCTGGGAGGTGAGCAGTAGGCCTGGGAGGAGGTGCCCTGCTAAACCTGTGATCCTTGGAAAATGCAAACTACTAGAACTTCTAAAACCACCCACAGGGTCGTTGACTCTCCTCCAAGCCAGAGAGAGGTTGTCTTATGCAGAGACAAAAAGCAGGAGCTTAAAAGCCTGCCCTTCCGGACACAAAGCTAAACTCTGCCATTTGCTTTTGATCTTGAGGATATTGCTTCACTTTTATTTCCATTTGTAAAATGGAGGTGAATATTGTGACTGCTTCACAGTTGTTGAGACTGTAAAAATGTGAGAATTTGCTTCAAGTATTTCAAACAGTGCCCAACGCATAGTCATGGTTCCCTCAAACACTAGCTCGTACCCAACTACTACTCTCAGTGACCTCTGTCAGTAGTAGTACTAGCCAATTTTCAACGACATTTTACATGATACTTTAAGTCCTGCTTTGTTTCAGCCTTCTGCCTCTCTGGGGGAGTTGTGAGATGTCCTGGGTGGAAACAACAAAGCATGTGCCTTTGAACACTGTGGCAAAGACTACCACTACTCCCACCCCGCCCCCATGACCTAATGGCACTCACCAGCCTCATTTGCTGGGTGTCTTCCTGCCTTCTCTGTTGTGGGCTTTCTCAGGTTTCAGAAAACGCCCCGTGCATCACAAAGCCACCTGGGGAATGCTGGGGGATTAAGACTTTGGGAGCTGCTCTCAGCCAGTCCACAAAAGGTGGTGCAAGCTCCAGAAACTCTTCAAAACCATCTCCTGAGACTGCTCCTGATGTACATACAAAACAGCTGCTCCCCCCACCCTCCCACACACACGCACTCCCCTACCCCCTTTTGCTGCTTCTTCCTGGCAGTGGTGAAGGAGGTGAGGAAGTAGAGGGTGGTCAGGGAAAGCGAGTCACATGCCAACACACAGAGTGGAAACAAGTGCAGAGAGGAACACGGAAAGGTCTTTCCAGAGACTTGCAGTGGTTTGCCATGAGCAATAAAAACATTAGGAGGGATTTTTAGACTGTGAAAGGATGAGGTTTAAAAACAAATAGTGCTCTTAAAAATACCATTGAAGAAATCTTTTAAAAGTGATTTGCAATTGAGCCTGCGCCACTAAGGCGCTCAGTTTAATAAGTGAGTCTCGTAACTGTGTCCCTGGGTGAAGGTTCACATCACTTAGAAAGGGGTGGAAACTGCTAGAAGCCAGGCAAAAGTGTCAGTTTTCCATTAACCTAGAACTAGTGTCTCACAAGACTTTCAGCCTGAAGTCAGATTACTGTAATTTCTTTTCCTCTCCCGGGTGAAAAGTTGGAAGAACTTTAAAGGTTACATATAAATATAAATCCTACAGACTTAAATTAAGGTAGTTACAGTTTACTTTCATATTTCAAAATCAAATCTCAGCTTTAGCTCAGACTCACAGAGTAGAAATGTCAGGTTTGTTTTTTTCTTTTCTTTTTTTTTTTTTAGTCTTTTCTGTGTTCTTACATAAAATCTGCAAAATACCTATCACACTGTCGTCTCATTGTTCACCGATTTGCTTGAGCGGGCACCAGTAATGTCTCCATTGTGAGACTTGTTGTTACTATTTTTGACATATCGAATATGCCACGGGTAGCTTGCCAGGCTCTGCTGTTTGGGCAGGATGCTCTCAGTAGCTTGCAGGGCTCTCCGAGAGGGACGAGAGGGACGGACAAATCAAACCCTGGTCGGCCACATGCAAGGCAAACGTCCTACCCGCTGTGCTATCGCTACAGTACAAAATATCACTTAAAGTAAAATAAAAAAAAACACCACCAATCACTACATCCTAGCCCCTAAACTGATTATAAGAACTTCAGCTCATCTGTCAATATGGTTCAATTTTAGAGTGATCTGCCAGGAGGGAAGCCCAGAGTCTGTTGGTTAGCACTTTTGCCTCTGTCTGTTTGGTTTTGCTTCTTGCTTCTAGGAGCTAATTTGGTCACCAGGGAACTGGGGGTGTGATAGATCAGGTCTATTGGCAGTCATGGGGGACAGCCTTCAGGAGGTACTGCCTCAGGTGAGCAGCCCCTTTGCCTGAGACCCCACCCATTCTAGCACAGCCCAGACATAATGACTGGGATGTAAACAATGACTGGGGTTCTACAGGAGTGAGGTACAAAAAGCCAGGCTCCACTCCAGAGAGGGCACTGGCTGAAGTGCCCAAAGAATTGCACTGCAGCTCAACTTCCTCTGGCTACCATCCTTTAGTAAATACCCTATACCCTAAGCGCCGGTCACAGTTCCACCCAGCTCCTCCTTGGGACCTATGCTTATCTGCAACAATGCTTCCCAGGCCTCTGCAGAGACCCTCTGAACCAGCTTTCTCCCTGTGGACTGGAAGGGCTAGTTTCTCTTGTAACAATGAAGAGGGTTAATGGGCTCCAATCAATCTAGTTTGACAAGTAACAAAAAGACTATCATATGTTCAGCAAATAATTCCATCCTGCCGCCCCAAGACCTGCACAACAAAAAAGCCCATTAAAAAAAAATCCATTAAACCTTGTTTCATTTTCTCTCTCCTATAGCCCTGCAGTGTCTGGTGACATTTGAAGTCTGGTAATGATCGTTGTCCCCTAGCCATGTTTCTCAATCTCCAGGCACATTCTTGGCTGTCCCATTTTTTTTTCAGATGTTTTAATCAAATAATCCATTCTAAATAGCCTTGCTTCTGGATATAAAAGAACTAGGGGAAAAAATTCTATAAACTTCAAGGTCATAACATTGCACTAGAGAAAGTTCACAGTGGCAGCCCTGGATCACCCTCAAAGACAAGTAATTTGTTTACATGTAGTTAGGAGGCTTCTGTGCATTGGCATGAAGCAAATGAATCATGATTTGGGACAACAATTACTCATTTGA